>NW_015174339.1:159199-185015 GCF_001447785.1 Gekko japonicus
ATTATTTTTTCCATTATATACTACAGACATACAAACATACATACAAACAACCCCCAACTACCCCCCACAACATATAACAAGAGACTTTATCATTTCTTCTGCTTATTAAATTTCTAAATTCATTATGTATTTTACTAAGCTTATCTTTTCTGCGTTCTCAAATTACTACATTTATCTATCAGTTGCATTTACATTATACCAATCGTAGAATCTCTTACAAGTTTTTTGAAAAGTCCATTCTGTACCAGCTCTCATCTCAAGTGTCAGTTTGTCATTTTTCGCCGTTTCAAATAGCTTGTTCACGTACTCTTGTTTTGTTGGTATTTCCATTATTTTCCAATATTTGGCATATACTATCCTTGCAGTTGTCGACATATGAACTATCAAATACCTATCTGCTTTATCAAAGTCTTTTGGAAATATATTCAATAACACTATACTACTACTACTACTACTACTACCCATTTTTTGTGATGAAATGCTTTAAACAAGAGCCAACTACAACAGAGTATGACCAGAAAGAAGATTGAATATATTAATACACAATGGGAACAATTATACCAGGCCACGATTTTAAATAATACAAAAAAAATCTGGGCCATAGTCTTGGGGTCATGTCGTGTGGAGGTCCCCTCTCTTTCTGCTATTTCTCCCCAAGTGTGGTTTCAATATTTTTTAACATTATTCCATCAGGATGATGGAACCCTCAGAATAATTTTTTGTCTGAGGATTTATCTGACTGGCCTAATGTAATACCCAATGAAACAAAAGAACTGATTGGCCAGTTAAAACCAGGAAAAGCAGCTGGTCCTGATATAATTCTCCCTGAAATTTTAAAACTAGACCCTGACATCCTTTTTTACAATGAATGATAAATCTGGCCTTATTTCTGATGCATGGTTAAATGCAATCCTAGTCCCAATTTACAAAAAAGGTGATTGCTCGATTCCTTCCAACTATAGACCAATCAGCCTGCTTTCCATTATGGGCAAACTGTATGCCAAACATTTACTATCTAAGCTGACCATATGGATGACAGAACAGAGAGTCTTAGGCCCGGAACAGCTGGGATTCTGTAAATAGAAAACTACTTTAGACCATTGCATTGTATTAGAACACCTAATTAATAAGTATGTTAAAAGAAGCAATGTAAAATTATACACTGCCTTCATAGATCTTAAAGGGGCATTTGATTCAATCAACAGGGAACTCCTCTGGCCTAATCTACAACAACTAAACATAGATAAGAGACTCCTTAACCTTATAAAAAAGCTATACACATCAACAAAATGCCAAAGCAAATGTTCACTGGCAGGGAAATTAACTTCAAAAATCCCATCAAATAAAGGAGTCAAACAAGGCTGTATATTAGCACCCTTTCTGTTTAACCTGTTCCTTAATGATTTCTCCCCTTACCTCAAAGCTGTTGATTGCCATGCTCCTAAACTGGGTTCTGTCCATGTTCTTCTACTATTATATGCAGACGACATGGTACTATTATCCTGCTCCAAAGTTGGTTTAAAACATTCACTAAATAGATGTCATTCATATTTTATAACAAAGAAATTACTTTTAAACCATGAAAAATAAAAAATACTTGTCTTTTCCAAAACTTGGAAACCATTCAAATGGACAATTGGAGGCAAAACTATTGAACAAGTTAAAAATTTTAGATACTTAGGTCTGCACTTCCAGTATAATGCATCTTGGTCTGTGCAGCGTAATTCAGCTATAAATATGGCCAACATAAATGCTTCTGCCATTTCCTGATTCTCATACACCAGAGGCAATCAATTCATACCAGCTGCATTAAAAGTCTTCAAGGCCAAAGTAATCCCCCGACTCATGTATGGTATTCCAATATGGATAAGTGCACTTAATGGCACAGTAGAACATGTTCAATGGCAGCATAAAGGTAAAGGTTCCCTTGCTTGAAAGCCAGTCGAATCCGACTCTAGGGTTGCGGTGCTCATCTCCGTTTCCAAGCCAAAGAGCCAGTGCTGTCCGAAGATGTTTCCGTGGTCATGTGGCCGGCATGACTAAGCACCAAGGTGCATGGAACGCTGTTACCTTCCCACCAAAGTGGTACCTATTTATCTACTTGCAATTTCTTGCTTTCAAACTGCTAGGTTGGCAGGAGCTGGAACTAGGGATGGGAGCTCACTCCATCATGTGGCACCCGGGTCTCAAACTTGCTGAACTACTGACCTTCCACAGCTTGCAGTTCAGCGTCTTAACCACTTGAGCCACCGCAGCTCCTAATGGCAGCATAGCTGACACTAAATTTCTTCAAAAGATCATGGGAATGCCGCAATGTGTACCTTATGCAGCCTTGTGTTTAGAAACTGGGTTAAATTCCGTAGAATCTGGTGCGTGGCTAATGACAGTAAAATATTGGCTTCATTTACATTACAATGACCCCGTTCATACGAGGCAGTTTGGGCCGGGAGCGGGCCGGATTGGAAGCGCATCAAACGGGCACGATCCCACGCCAACATCTGGCTGGCGTCGCGCTCCTGCCTCCAATCCAGCCCTTCCCCCGATGAAGCGCGTCAAAGATGAACCACCTACCTTCGGTGGTTCATCCGGTTGGTCTGCTTCATCCTGGCCGTGGGATCGGCGGCGCGTCTTGCCGCCGTCGCATCCCCGGCCCCCTGCCGTACTGCGCATGCTCTCCCTCCGACTAGTATCTTCCTCCCCGGCATCTGATCGTGCCGGGGAGCAATGGAGCGCGGCTACCGGGAACCGTGGGATCCTGCCGTGGCTTCACCCCGTCTTTTCCCTGCCGTGTTGCAGGGGCCAATGTAGACCAAGGGAGCCTTATACAGCAAATGCTCATAGCATCAAACATGTTTAACTGGCCACCACACATTGAGAACAAAACAACTGCCATGGGCATCCCATTGGACTCACTGCTTATGCTCCCTTTTCTGGGTGCTTTTCAGAGTCCTTGACATTGAAACACAAAGGTTATACAGCTTAGCCAACAAATCTTGCTCCCCTCTGAACTTTGAGATTCCCCTCACGGTAGGCCAAATGGCCCCATACTTATCTGATATAAAAGCACCACAACAGCACAGAGCCTTTTCACTAGCAAGATTCAATGCACTATCATTAGCAATCTTGCATGGGAAATATAATAATATAACATATACAAATAGACTTTGCCATTGTAACTCTGGATGCATTGAGACAGTTTCACATATCTGTTTGCACTGCCAATTTTATGTAGATATACATTTTACACATTTAAACCCTATTTTAGCCAACATGACAGACCTTCCTGATGCTTTAAAAGTGCACCATCTTTTGAATGACTCTGCTACTGAAATATCAGTGAAGGTAGGCATGTTTTTACAATCAGCTATAAAGCTACGTCAGGAAAAACTATCAAAATGAGCAACACTTCGTAACAAATTGTTTTATGTAACATTATGCAATGTTATGTAGTTTGCAAAATACTTGGTTAAAATGTATGGTTTTATATGCTTTTATATGTCTTTTTTTTAATAGTAATCCTCTTTTAAGGTATTTTTTTATGCCAATAAAGGCTAACTGACTGACAATATATTTCCTGTGGGAAAAATATATATTTTTGCATACTGTATTTTTTTTAAAAAAAAAATCTCACAGTTATGGCATGGATTTTTATTGGAGAGGACTTGGCTTTTATCATCTGATTGGAGGTTTAGAGGTATTGCATATATATACAAGGCATCACTGAAGAGATGGGGCTCTTTTTGTAGCAGGTACTCATTTGCATATTAAGCGACACACCCCTAATGTAGCCAATCCTCCAAGAGCTTACAGTAGCTCCTGTAAGAAGAGCTCTGTAAGCTCTTGGAGGATTGGCTGCATTAGGGGGTGTGGCCTAATATGCAGGACAAGAAATTTATTGAAGCTTCTTGGAAGTGCTGAGGCTTCTGGAAACTGTCTTACATCTGATGAAATTCCTGCAGGGACAAACTTTATCTCAAGCCAAACTGGAATGGGTAGTCTTACTACTTAATTACACTTTTTATAAATTCAGGTGAGTAGCCGTGTCAGTCTGAAGCAATAGAACAAAGTTGAAGTCCAATGGCACCTTTAAGAACAACAAATTTTAATTCTGGGTATAAGCTTTAAATTAAACTTTGCTGGTCTTAAAGTTGCCACTGGACAAACTTTGTTCTATGTTTTTATAACTTGAGTTCCACTTTAACAGTAATGTTAGGTGGTTAGTCACCTGAATAAAATATATCCCAAGAGTAAAGAAGTATAATTTGTAAGTAGTTTATTATGACAGACTTAATTAGCACTTCCTTGTAGTGAAGTACTTAAAACTGTTCTGCATCCATATGCTGGCTTAAGTGGATTATATTTTTTACTTACTAGATCAGCAGAAGCACACATGGACACAGTTACTGATATTATTGTTACAAAATGTATAAGGGTAGTATTTTTCCTTCCTAAATGAATCAAAGACAGCCTTTGACAAATTCACATCTTGTGATAGCTCTATTGGTTACAGAGTATTATCAGAAACACAGAAGAAACTCTGTTACTGCTGCACTTTACCTGGTTTTAAAAGGGAATTGTAAGCATGAGGTAGAGTATACTTAGGTAATTATGCCACTCTTTGTTTCAAGGAGCCTTTTATTGGCTGTGTCAACATTACACCAGGCTTGAGCTTCACCTGTTTTTCTGGATTTCAGTTGATTTCTTTGCTCTGTCACTATTCCTTCCCACAAAGAGCCAAGTCCGGCAGAGTTAAAGGGGAGGCCACAGCAGCAGGTTAAATTAGGGCCATCACACACATAAAATGTTGTCTGTATGTATACCATATCAGGTTCTAGGGCAGCCCCATGCCAGGTGTAAAAGTATGGTCCAATAATGTCAAGGCCTTTATTTTGGGAAGGAACCAACAGCCAGTCATAGTCCTGGCTGCTTCTCCTCATAGTCTTCCACTTCCTCACTAATCTGTCATCTTAATCTTGGCTCAGTTCTCATTGCCACCAGGAGAGGAGATAGTTTTCTTTTGGTTTTTCCACTCTCAGATGAAACTGATCATATTAATGAAATTCAGTAGAAATATTGTCACGGAATTACTGTCTGTTTTTCTATCAGTTGTATAAAAATGACATGAAAATCATGTATAATTTATAAGTGTATAACAAGCATGTAGACAATGATGACCCAATAGACATTATATACCTGGACTTTCAAAAGGCTTTGACAAGGTACCTCACCAAAGGCTCCTGAGTAAACTTAGCAGTCACGGGATAAGATGACAGGTTCTCTTATGGATTAAAGACTGGTTACAGGACAGGAAGCAAAGCACAGGAATCAATGGACAGTTCTCATAATGGAGGGAAGTAAGCAAGCAGTGGGGTCCCACAAAGATCAGTATTGGGGCCTGTACTATTTAATTTATTCATAAATGGGCTGGAACTAGGGGTGAGTAGTGTAGTGACCAAGTTTGCAGATGACACAAAAATATTCAGGATAGTGAAAACCAAACTGACTGTGAAGAGCTCCAAGAGGACCTCCACAGACTGGGTGAGTGAGTGACAATGCGACAACTGAAGTTCAATATTGGTAAGCATAAGGTGATGCACATTGGGACAAAAAAATCCCAACTTCAGGTATAGGCTAATGGGGTTGGAGCTTGCTGAGTGAGAGGGGAAAAGATCTTGGGGTCACAGTGGATAGCTCAATGAAGGAGTCAACCCTGTGTGCTGCAGCAGTGAAAAAGGCAAACTATATTGGGGATTATTAGGAAAGGGATTGAGAATAAAATGGCCAATACTATAATGCCCCTGTATATATCTATGGTGTGGCCTCGTTTGGAATATTGTGTACAGCTCTGGTCACAGTATCTCAAGAAGGAAATTGCAGAGCCAGAAAAAGTGCAGAGGAGAGAAACCAAGATGGTTACGGGATTGGAGCACCTTCTCTATAAGGAAAGGCTGAAGAGTCTGGGAATTTTCAATTTAGAAAAGAGACAACTAAGGGCAAACATTATTGAGGTTTATATGCATGGAGTGGAGAGGTTGACAAAGAGCCAGTTTGGTGTAGTGGTTAAGTGCGCGGACTCTTATCTGGGAGAACCGGGTTTGATTCCCCACTCCTCCACTTGCACCTGCTGATGTGACCTTGGGTCAGTCACAAGCTCTGGCACAGCTGTCCTTGAAAAAGAGCAGTTTGTGTCAGAGTTCTCTCAGCCCCACCCACCTCACAGGGTGTCTGTTGTGGGGAGGGGAAAGGAGTTTTTAAGCCGCTCTGAGACTCCAAGTGAAGGGCGGGGTATAAATCCAATCTCTTCCTCTTCTTCTTCTTTCTCCCTCTCCCAAAATACTAGAACTCAAGGACATCCAATGAAACTGATGAGCAGTAGGTTCAGGACGGACAAAAGGAAATACTACTATACACAGAGAGTGATTAAAATGTGGAGTTTGCTGCCAAAGGATATAGTGATTGCAACAGGAATAAACAGATTTAAAAGGGGATTAGATAGATTCATGCAGGATATGTCTATCAATGGCTACTGGAGCCAGGAGGTAACATCAGGGGAAGGCCTTTGCCTCTATGCCCTGTTGTTGGCCATCCAGAGGAACTGGTTGGCCACGGTGTGAGACAGGATGCAGGACTAGATGGACTATTGGTCTGATCCAGTAGGGCTCTTCTTATGTTCTTAAATGATGTAAAATGGCATGTCACATGAAAATACTGTTAAAATGTAAATGAAAAACTTGCCAAAGAAAGTAGGCAGGATGTAAATGACTTGTATATACCTTCTTCTTAGCTGTTACTGCCCATTAACTTACCCATGCACTCCCTCACTGTAGGATGATAGGGTAATGGCAAGGAGGAAAAGTAGAAGATATCACTGTGTGTTCATTCTCACCAAATTTATACTGCATAATCTTATAAACCTCGATCATGTCACCCCTCAGCCGTCGTTTCTCCAAGCTAAAGAGCCCCAAGCGCTTTAACCTTTCTTCATAGGGAAAGTGTTCCTACCCTTTTATCATTCTAGTTGCCCTTTTCTGCACGTTTTCCAATGCTATAATATCCTTTTTGAGGTGTGGTGACCAGAACTGTACACAGTACTCCAAATGAGGTTGCACCATTGATTTATACAGGGGCATTATGATACTGGCTAATTTGTTTTCAATTCCCTTCCTAATAATCCCCAGCATAGCATTGGCCTTTTTTATTGCAGTTGCACACTGTCAAGACATTTTCATTGAGTTATCTACTACGACTCCAAGATCTCTTGGTCAGTCTCTGCCAGTTCGGGCCCCATCAATGTGTATTTATATTTAGGATTTTTGGCTCCAATGTGCATCACTTTGCACTTCCATATTGAACCCCATTTGCCACGAGGGTGTTCTACAGATTTCTTTTACATAAGACCTGAAACCTGAACTCAGTACTTCTTTACTATTTGCACCAACAAAGCCCATGTTAGTGTGACTTTATAATTTATATTATGGGCATGCATCAGCTTATCTTTAAATTATGACATTAGAGAATCTCAGACAATGGCAGCCAGAAGGGCCACACAACCTTTGCTTGTCATGCTCTGCTCTGGCATTAATGTATCTCAATTTGAACAATGACTCCAGAGCATAGATCAAAGTGTTTGTATAATGAGGCCATGTACATGTAGGAGGGATTTTTCTGAATACCTAGGGGAATTCCCAGCTTTGCAGAAAAATCTGAAAACGAGGTGAAAGATTGGGAAGCTTTGGACAATCCCCCAAACTTAAATTTACAGGTGGAAAAATGAAATCTCATGAGGCTATGTCACAAGATCTCAACCACCATTTTGAGGGTTGTCTGCAACTCCATAAACAGGCAGGGAGGGCAAGAGAAGCAGCAGCAGTACTGGTAGGTGGGCAGGGCAGATGGGTGTGTCAGCAATGGTGCCAAGTGGGGAAGTGAATCAAGCAATGGAGGAGATGATGGCAGTGCAGTTTGAGGGGGCAACGGCTACAGTAGTGGCAATGTGGAAGGAAAGACTGCAGGAGGTAGCCATGGAAGGTTGAGAAGGAGAAAAAAGCAGGTGGAGTGGGAACATTTGTTCACAAGTTTCTTGCTGGTCCCCACTTGTCAGAGCATATTTGTTGTTTGCCATCAGAGGATACTTGCCACCTGAAGACTATGACCATGACAGTAGTCCAGTCATGGAGTCATATATAAATTTTCATATATTAACTGAGCATTCCCACCTATATGTCTGCATCCACCAACATTCTCTGATTCATCTCAGACATATGTTTCCTGCAATCCATAATGTGTCCATATTCAGTCTGTGGTGATTTTCCTCTGTATATGAGCATTGCAATTAAGGGACAATTATGGGGGTCAATGTGGTAGGTACATTCTACAGGACCACATAAATAAAATCAGCATAGGATTCTCTCACGGCACCTTTACGTCTTTGAGCAGTAAGGAAACTATTACTTGCACATACACCCTTGCATGAGCATGAATTCATTGACACAAAGGTTTGCAAAGGTCTTTGTAAGGAATCTATTACTTGCACATACACCCTTGCATGAACATGAATTCATTGACACAAAGGTTTGCAAACTATAGATATTCTAACATACTTGTAAGTATGTTTAATTGAAATTGATGACCAATATTGTAATGCTCTTGTATAGATATGTGATGTAATCTCATTTGGAATGCTGTGTACAGTTCTGCTAGCTGTATTGCAAAAGAGAAAGAAAGATATTGCAGAACTAGAAAATGCACAGAAGACAACAGCTAAGATGATTAAAGCACTGGAGCATGATTCCTATGAGAAAAAGGTAAATTGCCTGGGGCTTTTAAATTTAGAAAAAATGATGGCTATGGGAGGCACAGTAGAGATCTATAAAAGTATGCTTGCAGTGGAGTGCAGTAAAGTCTGCATACTGATGAAGTTGATTGGCAATGGATACAGTATGTACAAAAAGAACTACTTGTCTCAGTGACTAATTACAGTCTGGAATTCACTGCTGGTTGATGTAATGATGACCACTAGCATAGAGGCCTTTAAAAGGGAATTGGACAAACTTATGGAGCATCAACAGCTACTAGTTATAATGACTAAAAGGATCTTCCACATTGGGGACAGTAAACCACTGAATACCATTTCCAAGAGGTAACATAATGGAAAGTCTTGGCTTCTGTGTCCTGTTTGTTGACTTCCAGGGCAGCTGGTTGACCACTGAATAAACCAGGGTGCTGGACTAGATGGACCAGTGTTTTGTTCCAGCAGGGGACTTGTTATGTCCCTATGTTCATCATTAAATTCTGCTTAAGCTTTTGGGTGGCCACTTTTGAAACTGGAATAATGAACAAGATAAACATTGATCTAATCTAGCAAAACATGTTCTTATGCATAATAGTACAAGAGTTTTGCTCTGCATATTTGTACCAGAATCCTCATATAAGGATAAGAAAATATTAGGCAAGAAATGCCTTTCCCCAATATACTAGAAAAATGCCTTTCCACAATATACTGTTGATTTTGAAGTATGTTGTTCTGTCTAAATCCCAAACAAATACTTAACCACTATAACCGTATAAAAGAGAATCAGCACAGTGTTGTGATTAGAGTGCCTGACTAGGAGTGGGGAGATCTGGTTCAAACCCTTGCTGATTCATGAAGCTCCTTGGGTAACCTTGAGACATTCATTCTCTCTCAGCATAGCCTCACAGAGGGATTGAGAGCATAAAACAAGCAGGGGTAGAATCCTGTATGCCACCATGAGCTCCTCTGAGGATGGATGGGAAGACAATATAATAATTGAGATTGATAGAGCTATTTAAAGAATCAGCAGAGGGCAGCCTTTTCACATAAACTGTAAATGAAGCAACTTAGAAAACATCTCCTTAAATTATTCCATTCATTTGGAATCAATATGCCACAAACAATTGTGGAAAGGAGATGATTACAAACATTAAACTCAATCTACCTGATTGCTAACAGATTGCATTCTTTGTTAATTCTCTCTGTTCTGTGTAGGGTGTGATTAAAACTATTCTGCAAGGTGAGAGGGAGCATAGTTTTTCTTAGTTCATTTGATAACAGATTTCCTTTCCTTTCAGCTCAACTTCAAGACAAAGGGATTTTTGTGAGCTAGAGATATGACCTTACCATCAAAGGCTGTGGGCCAGAGTAAAGGGTGACTTTTCCTTCAGAAATGATCTTATCACAATAAAAGTCTAATACTGAAAAGCAAGTGCATGTATATTTCACAGACCAAACCAGAAAGCCACAAACACCACACTTTATTCGCACACATAGCTGTATTACATATGAAACTTTATAATAATTTTGTGCTATAATTATATAAATTGACCTTCATACTTAAAACCTTTTCAGGAAATTTACCCATCACTTCATAGTGGTTTCTATAGAAACTAATGTAATTTCACAGGGAAACTAGCAAAAACAAATGAAAGTTAGAAGAATATATATATATATACACTCATGATTACAGTGGAACAGTTAGAGAAATGTTTCCTTCAAAAAAAATTATATCTTGCTCTTGTCCTGCCCTGGATGACGCAGACTAGCCCAGTCTCATTAAATCTCAGAAGCTAAGCAGGGTTGGCTCTGGTTAGTTCTTGGATAGGAGGCCACCAAGGAAGTCCAAGGTTGCTACATAGAGGCAGGCAATGGCAGACTACCTCTGAAGTTTCTTGCTTTGAAAACCCTATGGGATTGCCATAAATTAACTGCCACTTCATGACACTTTCCACCACTGTCATGCTCTTCCACCAAAATGATGTACCCTCAGGGCAGGTTATCACAAAAATAACCCAACTGGAATATTACAATAAAGCTCTCAGTTAACAAAAGGCATTCCTATTGCCATGGCCTAGTTCATTTTTTAAATTAGTTTTATCCATTACTTGTACACCACATATTCTTCTTCTTACTTCTTACAATTTTCTCCCCCCCCCTTCCCTCCCTCTTCCCCTCCCTATCTTCATATTGTCCTTAGTCCTTTATCCCCAGCCACAGGCACAAAGTCTGAGTCTTTTCTTCCTTCCTTGGACATCTAGTCTATGTAGGTCTTCCATCTTTTCCAGACTTCTGTGGATTTTCCTTCCCATGTTAACTCCTTATATAGAGTTGCCGAGATGTCTGACTGTATACATTCAAACAGATAGCTGTGCCAGTTTTCAACTGTCCACTGCCATGGCCTAGTTCATGATCCTAGTTCAAGGACAGATGTTTCCCTCAGATTCCACTGAATCCAAGAATCCTGAAATTTACCCCCATGCCCTTGCTTAAGCTCCTCCATTGCAACCAGTACGCAGGAACCATTATGACACCAAACCCAGATGGAAGATATCCTTAGAGGCTTTAGCAGCATGGTACCTCCCTTCTTCAGCTCAACTCCAGAAGATAAAATGCTCACATAAGCGCATCCAAGGTCAGGGCTTCAACACGTGCTCCAGGAAGCCTGGAGCTGCTAAGTCTGCCTTAAAGCCCCTCAGCTGCTACCTGAAAGCCTTGAGCATGACTTCTCATCAGCAATGGACAGCTCCACTATTCAGCAACAAAGTAGTGGCACCAAGCCTAGTTCAGTGCTACCTTTCTTTGATGGACAGCTCCATTTGCCTCTCTTGCTTGTTTGCCTGTCTGCATAGCACAAAAGCACAAGAGGAAATAGTTGTTGTTGTTCAGTCTCACAGTCAAATCAGACTCTTCATAACCTCATGGACCACATCATGTCAGGCCCTCCTGTCTTCTGTCATCCTCTGGAGTTTGCTTAATTTCATGTTCATTGCATCGATAACACTGTCTAACCATCTCATCCTTTGCCGTCCTCGTCTTCTTTGACCTTCAATCTTTCCCAGCATCAGGGTCTTCTCCAGTGTGTGCTCCTTTCTCATTTGGTATCCAAAGTAGTTGAGCTTCAGCTTCATTATCTGGCCTTCCAGGGAACAGTCAGGGTTGATTTCTTTTAGGATTGACTGACTGGATCTCCTTGCAGTCCAAGGGACTCTCAAGAGTCTTCTCCAGCACCATAATTCAAAAGCATCTATTCTTTGGCGCTCCGGCTCTCCAGTAGGTTCCTCCTAACCTCTGCTTCTTTCCTACCATGCTTCCAGTTCCCTCCCACTTTTCCTTCTGAGTCAGCATGAGGATTACTGCCACAGTCATATTATACTCAGTGAGTGGAGATGGAATGGTTCTATATAGCAAAGGAGGGGGGCATAACCAGTGGTGTACCTAGTTTATCTGGTGCCCAGGGTGGATAATTTTTAACACCCCTCTCTATTTTTTTGACATTAAATCACACCTGACTTATAGAAACCCCGTATGGTTTTCAAGGCAAGAGACATTCAGAGGTGGTTTGCCATGGCCTGCCTCCATGTCTGCCCCGCTTAACTTCTGGGAGTGAACGTAATTGATTTACTGGGGAATCCACAAAAGACCCAATAAATGTACTTAATCATATGCAAAATTAATTTCCCCCCAAGGGATACCATTAAACATTAAAGGGGAAGGGTATCTTACATTTCCATACAAATTAGTTATTTTTTGTATGTATAGCACTTTTAGGAGATGAGTCATCTTCCTTGCAAGTAAATAAGGTAGTTTTTCGCACACACCCAGATACCCAACCTCAGCAGCCAAGCATGGCTATGGTCTGTCTCCTGTCTTCCACCAACCTGCCTCTGAGAATCTCGAGGAGGCACACAAGACTTCCCCTCCACTGCCCCATCCCCCCCACCAATCCTGTGAGGTGGGCCAGACTGAGCAACCACCCCTGGGTGACCTAGAGAATAGCTTCCTGGCTGGGGGGGTCTAAACCTGGATCTCTCTCTCTCTCTCTCTGTCTCTCTGTCCCTCTCTCTCTCTCTCACCCACACACACACACACACACACACACACACACACACACCAGTTCTCATTCCTCCTGCATTTCCCATAGAAGCAGTGGGGCCGAGGGGAAGGCCTGAAGGAGAGGCTGTTTCCAAAACCTCCAAGGGGTGTTTTTTGTCCTCCCACAACCCCTTTTCCTTCATGGGGTGAGAAAAGGCATGGGAAAGAGATGAAGTCACCATCTCCCCTTCCCCAACACTCACTTTGCCTCTTGGTTCCATGGCTGTTCAGACATACAGAGGTGACAGTGGTGCCTCTTTTCCCCTTCACTCCTCCACTCATTTCCAAGGCTGGGATGTCTTTCCCCTCAGAGTGGCACACACAAGACAGCCCAGTTGTCTCCCAATCCACATGCTGACCCTCCTCCTCCTCCTTTCTTCCCTGCCAGCCCCATTTCTCCATTGGCAAACCTCTGACATATGCACCAGTTCAGACTTCCCTGCACCCCTAGTGGCTGCAGCCAGAAATGCATTTGAAAAATAAAAGGGACAGTTTCGGTTGGAGGCAGCAGGATAAGAAGGGAGAAGGGAGGAGACACAGTTGGACCTTTAAGTTGACAGTACTGGGCTGAAAGGACTAATAGTTTGACAATAAGGGTCTTTTACATCATAGACAGACAGACACATGCACACAAGTGGGGGTCTGCGAGACTTGCAGGGGGGAAGTCAATCTCCCCCCCCACAGTTGCCAAGCCAATCTCCCCAGCATGGCCCCCGTGCTCTCCCTGGGTGGACTGCAGCCACTGGACCCAGCACACAGCATGGCTCCCAGGCTCCTCCAACTGCTGGAGGTAGGTAAGTTATCTGTGATTTACCCCCCCCCCCATATATTTTTTAAAATTATTCTGTGAACCTGGGGGGTCTGTTTAGTGTCCATATGGCCCCAATCCATGGATTTAGGTATCCACAGATGAGGGTCACTCATTGCTAATAGTATATGGAGATAGATAGATAATGATAGATGATAGTGTGTATTTATTTATTTAAACCTCACTTTTTCTGCAATGGGGACCAAGATTACCCTCTTTTCCTCACAACAGTCCAGTGCCTTAACCACACAATGCTTTGCACCGTTATTCAACAATAATAATCAGGAGAATGGGCATGCTTTATATAAGCAATGAGAAAAGGATAAGGACTGCTTAAACCTCTAAGACAAAGATGGCCTTTCTAAAGTTCGCAGGGCTACACAGAAGCTGATGAGAAGGGATAAGATGCCAGTACTGGACAACCCAGGGTTAGTGAGACTGTGGTTTTCAGATAATTAACCCATCACCTACAAGAAGGCTTGTAATAGCTTAGTGTCAGCAGCTGTTGTGATAAGGAATGAGACACATCTGCAAGAACAGGAGGGGCATTTCCATGCTAATATTCAGCATGCAGTGTGGAATTCAACAACTCTGGCTAGTGGAGATTCACAGTGAGATTATGTTGACATCAAATACAAATCTGAAACCAATGAGGGGAAAAATCCATAATCACTTACAAGCCTAGACTACAATGCTAATGAAACTTTGAAAACTCAATCCATCACTTTTATATAAATAAAGCTCCATCAGTAGCCTATTTCATTATCTTCAAGGCCATAAACTTTACACACAAATTTAGTTTCATGAAAGATTTGCAGAAAGAGGCAATGCTTTGCAGCATACAAATGATTTTTGAAAAAGAACAAGATTAAAACCAATAATTCTCTAGGCACAGATTTTTGCCTACAGCATTAATGCATTGCTCTTTGGCAGGTCTTAACTATAGCTGTGAAGAGTCCTGTGAATCCACTAATCAATATGATTTTTGTTCCTTAGTCATTTCATTAACCTACATTTTTCAGGCCTCCACATCGAACTTTAACCTTTCTGTGTTGGTTCCTAATTTTATAATATGCATATTGTTTCCCATAATAAACGACAATAAGGGGTTTGAAGGAATCATGTATACTGATGGATATTGTCTGAAGGAGCTGATAATGATCTGTTCACTGAAAAGGAAAGATCTTTAAAAACTAAGTCTTTGACAGAGGGTGATTCAGATACATTGTGTTATATACATTTATTTATTTATATTTCTTGATTGCACTTCTGCAGGGCTCAGGGCAGTTTACAACAAAATAATTCAATACATTATAAAACCAATTAGAACTATAAAAACTCCAGTATTAAAAACATTCAAACATGAATATTTGAAAACGTTTACACTCAACTCATCAGGGCTACTCAACCATTCATGACATATGGTCCACAGGTCTTTTATCAGGTCTTTTATCAGCAGTGGAAAGCTAAACGTTTGCCACCAATGGAGTTTGTCTTGGGCTTATTTTGCTGTTCCATCTTGTCTGCCTACAGAAACCACAAGAAGCAGTAGAAATAACAGGTATGTTGATCATCACTCTAGTAATTAGAGGTCTTTATTCTTTGCTGATATTGTCCTCCTATTTAGACATATGAAATAATCAAATGTATAGTTCACTGATTTCTTCCATTTATATACCATTTGGAAGCAGAGTAGCAGAAAACCATTAATAGACCACATTATACTGGACACATGTATACAAGCAAAAGCTTATTCACTGGGGTTTCTGCATAACATATCTTTAAATTTGTGTTAAATGGAAAGCATTCAGACTGTGGAACAATCATCAGGCTTTAGGAAATGGATAACTTACAGTTACTTTTATTTTGGCTGGTTTAAACAAAACCAAATATAACCTGTATAAATATCAGCTAGTTATAAGTAGCAAAGCCCCTGTGAAGGAAGTATTATTGTAATTTAGTCAGAGCTACATGAGCCAATAGGATTATACTTCTAAGGGACAGGGACTAGTAGAAGTGAGATAGATGAGCAGTTAATTGGGAAAGAGAAGAGACCGTTAGTAACAGGCCTTGGTGACAAACCTTTTTATGAGAAACCCACTGGACACTGTTTTAGACAAAGAGATAGAAGTTAGTGTCTCTTAAGCTGAGGACAGCTGAAGGAAATTTGATTTTTTTTGGGTAACTATTAAGAAATATTTGTGTCCAGCCTACTTGGATGAAATCCATGGCATGTGTAACTGAATCTCCTGTCCCTCAACTTTAAATGATGTAAATATTATGTTGTTTTACAATGTAAGCCCTTCAGCAGTACAGCATTTATGTGTGAGGTGTTAACTTATTCCTGCTTAGGGCAGATGTTGAGAAGTTTTTTTTGGGGGGGAGCCTATTTTATTCCCATTAAAGTTTTGCTGGCTACTCTAGAGAAGGGGAAGAAGGCCGACAAGGGTGTCAAGTGAGGTACAGGTTTCCAGGGACCCCCTGTCCCCAATACATCATACTCTGCTACTAAAAGCTAGGTGATGTTGTGCAACTATTAAAAGTTAGGTGTGATAAGAGTGTTATTTCATAAATAGCTGTATATGAGACAGTGAGTTTTAGCCGTGCCCATTTTTGTCTGTTGTGCATGCCATGACTATGAACTGAAGCTTATGCCTACGTGCATAGACTTCGTAACCCAGTGGAATTAGGATTGCCGGGAAAAACATCAACAACCTCAGATATGCAGACGATACCACTCTAATGGCAGGAAGTGAAGAGGATCTCAAGAGCCTCTTGCTAAGAGTGAAAGAGGAAAGCACAAAAGTTGGCTTGAAACTCAACATCAAAAAACCTAAGATCATGGCATCTGGCCCCATCACTCCTTGGCAAATAGAAGGGGAAGTCATGGAAGCAGTGACAAAATTCACGTTCCTGGGAACCAAGATCACTGCAGATGGTGCATGCAGCCATGAAATTAAAAGATGCCTGCTCCTTGGGAGGAAAGCTATGGCAAACCTAGACAGCATAATAAAGAGACATCACCCTGCCAACAAAAGTCCGTATGGTCAAAGCAATGGTATTCCCAGTAGTAATGTATGGCTGCGAGAGATGGACCATAAGGAAGGCAGAGTGCTGAACAATAGATGCTTTCAAATTATGGTGCTGGAGAAGATGAGAGTCCCTTGGAGTGCAAGGAGATCAAATCAGTCAATCCTAAAAGAAATCAACCCTGACTATTCCCTAGAAGGCCAGATACTGAAGCTGAAGCTCAGATACTTTGACCACCAAATGAGAAGGGAGCACTCACTGGAGAAGAAGAGATTGGATTTATACCCCGCCCTTCACTACCCAAAGGTGTCTAAGAGCAGCTTACAAACTCCTTTCCCTTCCCCTCCCCACAACAGACACCCTGTGAGGTAGGTGGGGCTGAGAGAGCTCTGATAGAAATGGCTCTTTTTTCAAGAACAGCTCTTATCAGAACTATGGCTTGCCCAAGGTCATCCAGCCATATGCAAGTGGAGGAGTGGGGAATCAAACCCAGTTCTCCCAGATTAGAGTCCACGCACTTAACCACTACACCAAACTGGCTGGGAAAGATTGAAGGTAAAAGAAGAAGGGAATGGCAAAGGATGAGATGGTTAGACAGTGTTATCGATGCAATGAACATAAAATTAGTCAAACTTCAGAGGACGATGGAAGACAGGAGGGCCTTGGCATGATATGGTCCATGGGATCATAAAGAATTGGACTCAACTGTGTGACTAAACAACAAATTTACTTAGAAGTATTACTGAATTCACTGGGCTTTACTCCTTGGTAACGATGCTTAGAAATGTAATCCAAGAAGTATTTCCATGCTGAATTTTTTAAGCCACAGAGACCTTGCTTCTTGTTTTCTAATTTGGCGTAAATAAACCCTATAACTGTCCACATCAGTAGAATTTATAAAAAATTCAGTATGTAAATGGCTGGGTTTTTTTAGTTTTTCTCCTAATATTCATTTTGTTTTTCCCTCTGTGATTGTTATAACTTAATTGGTGTTTATTATATAGTTCCCTACTAATTATATGCTTGTATAATTGCCAAGTTTGTCTTTCTAATGTCTGGTATGTGCCTATTCTCCAGCTCTTCATTAATTTTTCCAATATGTTTTGACAGAGTAATCACTCTGGAGACTGTCCTCCAAGTTACTGATGGAATCGTTTTGCTTGTTAAAGATGATAATTTCCCCCCACATTTGCAACTTGGAATAAAAATGACATTAAAACTATTATTAAAAGTAAGCAAATTGTGATCCAGAGAGACAGGTCCATGTGTGAAGCCACTGCTTTATCTGGCATGAATGTACTGCAGAGCTCTGAGGAATTGTTCATCAGACTTGTTTGTATGAACTGATCATATCTGCTCTGTGTGAGCAGTTGCCCAGAGATTCAGATGGGGACACCAAGATTTTGTTTCCACATAACATCCCTCCCCCCTACACACACACTTAAACACACCACCCCATTGTGCTCTTGCGGTTCTGTTTATTTCAGTGTGGCTTTTATAGGTGAAGGAATCACATGAGACAACTCTCTTGAGGGTAGAGAAAATCTGTCTGCCTCTCAAGGCAGCAAGGTTTATTTTATGCACACTCTGCTTCCCCCCTACCCACCGTGCGGTGAGGTTGGGGCTCACGTACAGAAACCAGAGAAAACAGATATGTCTTAGGGATGCTTACATAGTACAAATAATTAACGAGCTACTCTTCTTCAACATGTCCACAGGTCCAGGATGTGCAAAGGTCAAGACTCTGGACTGATCAGAGTTACTGATCCATCCAGATGTTTACAGAGTCTGGAAATATGGGCTCAAAGCAGGATAGGTGTGCCTAATCGCTGATCTTTGGCCACCTGTTATGCTGACCCTTGCCCACATATAGGTCCATTGTTCAGGAGCAGACTGGCCCTTCAACTTACTGGGAAAGAACTCAGTGGGCTTCTGACCTAGAGGGTTGTGGGTAGCCAGGAACTTGGTGAAAGGTGCCACAGAGGTGCTCAAATTGGAGTTGTCACAGAGGTGTCACGGAGGTGCTCAAATTGGAGCTGGCTGGTGGCAATGATAACAATGATGCATGTAGATTCACTTATCACCTCCTCATGGTCCACCACTCACTGGGGTCCTGTATTAGGAGAATATCTTAGTGGATTTTGCTCCATGGATCAGAATTGTTTATCTGTCACTCTTATAGGCACCTGAGGTGACTGTGTCAGGCTAGTGTTGCACTGAATAATGAATTAACTCACTCATGCACATGTGCCCACATGCACACACGCACGTACACACACACACACACAAAATGTGGTTTTAGTAGTGGGAAGCTATCACACTCCCTGGCAGTTAAAACAAGCCTATGTAGAAAACCTATTAGTAAAGCAGTCATCCATATTTATTTACTAGATAGCAATGTTAATCACTTGCATTGTAGTGCACCGAATGTTTTTTAATTCCTCAACTTAGTATGGCCATTATTAACAGAATGTACCCTGTAAAAATCAGAAGGTTTATGAAATTTAAAAAAGCACTAAGAATCTGATAACAGTAATATGTTTTCCTAGCACTCAAGTGTTAAAATGTCCAGGGCTAGCTTATATTTGATTACAGTCACTTCCACTAAAAATTCATAAGGATCCCACATTCTTTAATAAGCATGACTGAATTAAGTGGGCAATATCACATCTCTCTTATATATAATTGCCGAATGGTGGTGGCTTCTGTCCTATGGGGTAGCGAGATTGCATGAGCTCCCTCAGCCATTGGCCCGTTGGCTGCCAGTCAAGACTACTGGCGTGCCATTGGCCGGGTGTGCTCCTCTTCCCCACCCACTCCCCTTTCAGCCACTGTGCTCTGTGTCAGAAGCACTCTGTCTCCTAACGAGAACTCTTCTCTTGCTTAGCTCCTGTCTGTGACAAAGGTTTCCCTCAGTGGCTGTTGTGAGGAACTCATAGGGTTGCCAGATCCAGGTAAGGAAGCCAGTTTAAGGAAGCCAGAGTTTAGGGAGGAGAGAGGGGAGGCCTCAGCTGAATAGAGTGCCACAGAGGCCACCGGCCAAAGCATTCTAACTTCTCCCTCAGTGGCTGTTGGGAGGCAACCAAGCTTGGTTCTGCCAGTAAATAGACAAAGGAACAAAACCCTTTCTACACCTCTGTGAGGAATTCATTGGGCCCAGTCCTGAGTATGGTTACCAGCTCCAGGTTTGGAAATTCCTGCATTGGTTTCTGTCAGTAAAAGGCCCTTTCCATACCTATTTTGGCCTCGGGAGAAAACTCATTGTGTCCTTCTACCCTGCTGACAGGCCCCTCCCCCATGACAGCCATGGCTTCAGAGCACAGTAGAGGCTTCAGGTGGGGGGGAGAGATGGAAACCTGAACAGTGAGGGGGAAATGAAGGTACATTGATACTTGGCTGGGAAGGAGATAGGGTTGCCAACTCCAGGTAGAGGCTGCAGGTGTGAGGGGGAGATGGAAATCTGAACAGTGAGGGGGAAATGAAGGTACATTTATGCTTGACTGGGAAGGAGATAGGGTTGCCAACTCCAGGTAGAGGCTGCAGGTGGGTGGAGATGGAAAGCTGAACAGTGAGGGGAAAATGAAGGTACATTGATGCTTGGCTGGGAAGGAGATAGGGTTGCCAACTCCAAGTATAGGCCGCAGGTGGGGGGAGATGGAAAGGTGAACAGTGAGGGGGAAATGAAGGTAGGTTGATGGTTGGCTGGGAAGGGGATAGGGTTGCCAACTCCAGGTGGAAAATTCCTGGAGATTTCAGGGGTGGAGCCTGGAAAGGGTGAGGTTTGAGGAGCGATGAGACCTCAGACAGGTACAGTGCCATAGACTCTGCCCTCCAAACCAGCCATTCTGGGGAGATGGAAAACTGAACAATGAGGGGGAAATGAAGGTAGGTTGATGCTTGGATGGGAAGGAGATAGGCTTGCCAACTCCAGGTGGGAAATTCATGGAGATTTGAGAGATGGAACCTGGAGAGGGTGAGGTTTGAGGAGGAGTGGGGCCTCAGACAGATACAATGCCACAGACTCTGCCCTCCAAACCAGCCATTCCGTAATGGGGAACCACTGTTGCCAATCTCCAGGTGAGGGCTGGAGATCACTCAGAATTACAAATGGTCTCCAGATGGCATTGAACCATTCCCCTGGAGAAAATGGTGGACTCTGTGTCCTTATACCCTGCTGAGGTTGCCATGGCAAATTGATGCTGAGTGCCCACGGCCTTGGCACTCTCCCAGAGCCTCTTTCTAGTACCCATTGTATTTATTTCCACAATGGGCCTTATTTCTAGTACACTATAATATAAATTATTCAGACACTTCTTTGTTCTTATTGAATCAAATAAAAGTAATTTTTCCTGGGAGGAAAATTAAAAGGATGGGTATATCAGAAAATTAAGGAGAAAGCAAAACCAGGACTAAACTTCACCATTTGGGAACACTAAAAATAGTTGTCAGTAATGAGCAGGGCTAGGACTTATCTTAAATTTCAAAGGAAGTTCCTTCTGAAAGGGATGGAGAAATAAAATACTTAAAAATATAGCCACAAAACCATTCAGAAATCTGCCAGAGTCTATCTACATATTATGTTTTCACTGTAAACATTGCCAGATTAGGGTGGAGAAGAGTATTCTGAAACTCCATGCTTCCCTCATGAAGGTGAGGGCTTAGCCTTCCTCCACACTGTTTTACTGAAACAGCCCCAAGAGGAGCTATTTGCCCCACTGTGGACAATATGTCTAAGCCACCTCTAGGAATGGGCACAAACCGAACCACAAAGCAAACTTCATCACAAATTTTGCCTGGTTCATGGTTCACAAACTGAAGTTGATGATGGGTCTGCCATCATGAACTTCCATGAACTTTTAAAGCCATTTGTGGTGGTTCATGGATAGAATAGAAAGCATGGATTTAAAGAGACTCTGAGTTCCTTTAAACCCATGGTTTCTGTTCCCCACAAAATCCACAAAAACAGCTCCCCGCTGCTCAGCTGTTTTTCAGGCTTTCTGCAAACCCTCCTTAAATGGACTGCATTCCGTTTCAATGCTGAACTGCAGGCTGTGGAAGGTCAGTAGTTCAGCAGTTGGATACCCGGGTTCCCGGATGACGGAGTGAGCTCCCGTCTCTAGTTCCAGCTCCTGCCAACCTAGCAGTTCAAAAGCAAGAAATTGCAAGTAGATAAATAGGTACCACTTCGGTGGGAAGGTAACAGCGTTCCGTGTGCCTTGGTGTTTAGTCATGCCGGCCACATGACCACGGAAATGTCTTCGGACAGCGCTGGCTCTTCGGCTTTGAAACAGAGATGAGCACCGCAACCCTAGAGTCGGACTTGACTGGCTTTCAAGCAAGGGAACCTTTACTTTACCTTTAAACCGGTTTGGTTTGTGAACAAACCTCCCAATTCAGTTTGGTTTGTGGTTTGGTTCATGGTTGAGCCATGAACAACGAACTGACACAAACCGCATTTCCCCAGTTTGTGTCCATCCCTAGCCACCTCTCTTCCTGAGCCACAATCTCAGTCTGAATGGGCCCCATATGTGCCTGGGAAATATGGAACTTAAAAACACAGCTCTCTACTCTACCTGATCCAGGGATGCCCTTGGGAAAGTTATAATGGTCCTTTCTGCACCGTCCTTTGACCCTGGGTTCACCGCGGTTTCCTCCAAGTCCTTCTGCATTCAAATCATGTTCAATCTCCTTTTTATTCTGGGTTATTTTTTCCTTCTGCATTGCTTTCCTCCCTTCAGTGGTCAGCCCAGGCTCAGCCTGCTGTTTCTCTGGGATATCTAGATGCTGTTTTGCTGCAGCTTTTATCCCGATTAGCTTTCAACCCAGATCAGATTTTAATGCAGAAACTTTAACTTGGACTCTTTATGCCAGCCCCTTTCCTCCCTTTTCAGGAGGGTTTACAAGTGATGCTGTCTCGAGGTGCCATTTGAGCATTACACCCAGCCGTTGTTCCTCCCGTGAGCCATTAACACTGCTCTTATCTGACCCCTTGGAAGCTAAATGACTTAATTCATGCTATGATAGTTTTTTTTATTAATCCAGGCCTGCTGTTGAGATCAAAGATGGGGGGCTGCTTTGAGTTCCATTGTTCAGCTGTTGCTTTTGATCCTTTCCTCTGCACTCTGAGGCATTTCAGTAGTTCTGACAGTCGCAAGGACTGAAAGTAAATAAGCTTGGGAAGAATGCACGGGGCTTGTCTTGTTTGCAGTTTAATAGTCTGAGAAGGCTATTTGCATGTGCAGCACAAAGCTGCTAGCTGGGAGGTAGGACAAAAGCATTTGCTTGACTTGATATAGCAGGGAGAGAGCTGGCTGCTTTTTTGCATGCAGATTAAAGCTACTGCACATCCAGAGCGACCAAATAGGGAGGAGGCAAGTAAGAAAGGAAAGACTGGGGGTGGGAACAGTGATAAAAAATTCGAGTTACCTCTTTGCAATGCAGAATAACTAATCCGCTGCAGGTAAGGAAAAGGGGGAGGAAAACAGGAGGTGCAGAAATCAACGGAAAACCTGAGATGAACTCAAGATGAACTCAAGTAAAATCAAACTCTGCAAAGATGAGGAATAAATTGCGAGTGCAGAAAGGGTCAATTTTTAGTAGGCCCTGATATTGTTTCTTGAGCCGTGAGAGTTTCTGGATGCAACACTAGCTCACTTTGGTTTCTTTTGGGTAAGAGATTGCTGGAGGCTTGTGTCATTGTGGCACAAAGGCAGCAGCATAGGCCAAAGAGGTTTCACTTACTGGGCAAAAGGCAGCAGATGCTCCAGAACAGGGCAGGGCACCTCATGAGAAGACAGTAGCAGGCTTATGCAAACCCAGCTGGAGTGGAGAAAGGCAAGGAATCAGTTAAGAGAGCAACAAGGCTCTGAGAAGAGAGGGGTGGAGCTGGGCTTAAGCAGCATGGACAGAGCCCCAGGGATAAAAAGAACAATGTCAGAAGAGGTGGGAGGGGTCAGGAATGTAAGGTGGCTGAGCAAAGCTGAGAAGGTGGGAAGTATTTATTTATTATTTATTTATTATTTGTATTTTTATCCCGCCCTCCCCGTAGGCTCAGGGCGGCTTACACAGCATGTCGCCGAAACATGTAGTAAAACAGTAAAAACATTAAAAAATTAAATAACATTAACTCTTAAAACATCATACATACAAACAACAATTGGTGCTCGGCTCCTAAAGCCAGATGGCCGTAAAAAGTCCCGTTCTCTTTCAGAGTGTCCACGAAAGGACGAAAGAGGAACCTAAAGGAGGGGGTGGAGCCTGGGGCAAGATAAGGCTACCAAACTGGGACAGGCTTGGTGGAAATGCTGCAAGGCAGAGGCACAGCTCAGCCCCCTGAAGTTTGAAGGGCAGAAATGGGTGGGTGATTATGGGAACTGTGTTTGAGAGGAAGCCCGTGTGGACTTTGCTGCATCCAATAAGGAGGCAATTAAGGAACAACATTGTGTCTGATGAATCTCTGCTGACCATGGGAGTCAATTATGATTTCTCACTGCCCTCTTGGTGGTGGGGGAGCACAGTCATCTATGTAATATTTGCCTTTTTGTTGTTGCAAAAAACACAAGCAGAGGAGGCAAAGAAGTACTCCTACAGTGTGACAGACCTATCGCTTGCTGACCTTGGGGCAGTCACACACTCTCAGCCTAACCTACCTCACAGGCTTGTTGTGAGGATAGAACAGATGACAGGAGAATGAGGTAAGCTGCTTTCTCCCCACTGAGGAGATAGGTGGGGTATAAATAAAGTAAAAATGAAGTAAATTTTCAAAGTAATGGAAAAGCAATTCACAGTAACACACTAAGCCTTTAAATCCCAGAGTCTGAAGGCAACATCAGGGGAAGGCCTCGGCCTCTATGCCCTGTTGATGACTATTCAGAGGAACTGGTTGGCTTGTTTCCAACCAGGGGTGCTATTTAGGCCAAATCCAGTGTGATAGATCTATTGCTGGGTGACCTTGGGGCAGTCACACACTCTCAGCTTAACCTACCTCACTGCTGAATGCCTGGAACTCCCTTGTTACACATACAAGCCAAAACTCATTTATGTGGAAAGTTTACCTGTAGCTAGATTGGAGCATATGTGTGGAAATATTTTGTCCTGAAAACAACTTTACAGCAGGTTTGGTTAAGCCACCAAGAAGCTGCTTGATCATGAAACTTTTCAGTGCACGTACTGTCATCTTTCTAAGTAGAGTTAAGCAATTACTACTGTCATTCTGTACTTAGCAATACAAACTTCACTAAATGCATTGTAACCATAAATTATAAGAAATGCTTAGCTGTTAGTATAATGAATCAACAGAGCAGTGTCAAAGCTAGTTTATCATGAGGCTTAACTGCTTAAGAGAAGCAGAAGAATGAAGTATTCTGTAGAGGATTTTTGTTTTTGTTTTAACATTAGCACTTCAAGTGCTTTTAATTAATGTTTTCTATTTTCCTTTCAGTTCTGTATTTTGGAAACATAATATAAGGGTTCCTTTCTTCATAAACCACTTCAGATGTAACACAATTGACTGCTATCTGAATGTACTCAGTAAAATAATCTGTGAAAATTGTAGAGATGTTATGTTAATAATGGCAGGGTTTTCAGCAAAAGAAATCATTACTTAAAATCTTAAAAATAAAACAAGTTGAGAATTGTACAAATTTAACATAAACTGCATAACTTTTTAAAAAATATTTTATTATACAATCACAAGCAATTTAAAGAGAAATAAGATGCATAACTTGATATGGCAGAAGTGACTGGTGCTGAATCCACAAAAAACAACTGTGAGCTGAATTTCCGGCAGAATATTCACAAAGGAGACTTCATTTAAAGTGAAATGCATCTATTGCTGGGTGGAAGGTAGGACAAAAGCATTTGCTTGACTTGGGCCCCGTCCATACGAGCCCATTTGGGCCGGGAGCGGGACGGAACCGGGGCGGAGCAAACAGGCGCGATCTCACCTCAACATCTGGCGAGCGTGCCGTCTCCGTCCCCGATCCGTTCCAACGGCCCATACCGCGCCGCAAAAAACAACCACCTCTCTAGGTGGTTGCAACCACTGGTGCGGCGCAGGCAGGGCTGTGGGATCGGCGGCGCGTCCTTGCGCC
>NW_015174339.1:185038-185994 GCF_001447785.1 Gekko japonicus
ATAAATAAATAAAAAAATAAATAAATAAATAAATAAATTTGTTGTCTGAAGTAAATCACCATACAATCCATCATAGGAAAATGCAGAAACCAAGGAATTGATATACAAGATAAATATACAAAAAGTCCATAAATTTTCCAAAAAGTCAAACACTTTTCCTAGGTAATCTTTCCAGTGTTTCAGACCTCTGGTCCTTCCTCAGGAACAAAGAACTGTAAAATGTACAAAACACAATAACACTTGTTTTAACAATATTTCATAAAGAGTAATCATAATATTAAAAAATGCTTTTATATTATTAACATCATTACATTGTTATCGCTGTTACATAGAGTCTCAAAATTAGAGTCACGTTGGATCTTAACCAACTACTGAGAGTCCCCTTATGAGATAATGCTTTTCTTTACTTCAGACAATAGATGCATTTCACTTTAAATGAAGTCTCCTTTGTGAATATTGTGCAGGAAATTCAGCTCACAGTTGTTTTTCGTGGTTTTGTTATTCTTTGCTACTTGTTCCTGTGTGCTGCATTTTTGTTGTTGTATGGTGCTGAATACAGACAAAAGTGATTAATGGGCCGTGACCAAGAAATATATACATTCTCCTGTATATCTTATATTCTAATTTCCAACAGAGGGTGCCGTGTGCGGATACTTATTTCCAGTAACAGGAAGCTCACTCTGCCCCAACAGCTTTTCCTACATAGTCAGTATACTTCCTGTGTCTGCAGAAAAATCCAAGAAGTAAAAAAATCCCTTCAGGGAGGGTTGAATCCCCTCCAATACCTTTTGAAATGGCCTCTGCAGGGATCTAACTCTAGGCATCAATGGTGAGAGAGAGATTGGAATGTTCAGGGGGGGAGGCTTCTAACTGGCTCTGTGAGTCAAAGGGTGGGGGAAGGGCCCTTTCCAGGCCTCTTTTGGCCTTTCCAGGAGGGAGGGAGGGAGGGAGCCGTG
>NW_015174339.1:186345-186603 GCF_001447785.1 Gekko japonicus
GCCAAGGGAAGTTATCTCTGTAGTCTGGAGATGAGCAGTAATTCCAAGCATCCCCAGGTCCCACCTGGCATCCCTATGCAGCACCCTCTGGGTGACTTGATACCACCTGATTTGCATGATTCAAGTAGGCCCAGCTGCTTGCTACGGTTCATCAGCAGCCACCCTATGAAAGCCAGTGTGATGTAACAGTTAGAGCTTCAGAGTAGGGTCTGCAAGACCCAGGTTCAGATCCCCATCTTGCAGTGGAAGCTGACTGTG
>NW_015174339.1:189292-203755 GCF_001447785.1 Gekko japonicus
GGACGGATCCAGCACGCTCCCCAGATGTTGAGGTGGGATCGCGCCGGTTTGCTCCGCCCCCGTTCCGTCTCGCTCCCGGCCCAAATGGGCTCGTATGAACAGGCCCTGTGTAGCTCAGAGTTCTGAGGTAAAACCTGACTGTTTGCACCAATGTTCCCTCTAAGCTGTGAAGTTTTGTGAGCAAAAATTCTACTTTGTGAGCTACTGGCATTTTTTTTTTATTCTTTAGATTTGTATCCCGCCCACCCCGAAGGCTCAGTTGTGAGCGAGCGATTTGGCTTCCGCAAACTTAGTTTGCTCTGGAGCCATCCTTCCTGAGCTAAGACAAAAATGTGTGAGCCAGAGGCTAAAAAACAGTGAGCTAGCTCACACTAACTCAACTTAGAGGGAACACTGGTTTGCACCCACCTCCCTCTGATTGCTCAGCTGTGGATCTCAATGTTCTGAGGTAAAAACACAGAAGAGACTACAGACAGTTGAGGACAGTTACAGAAATCAGTGATTCAAGACTCCTGAGTAGACATTTTTCAAAAAAGCCAGCATGGCAATTGAGTTAATGAATGTTCATGGGAAGATAGTAAAGGACAATTCTAGGAGCCATTTCAATGCGTGTTTTCTCATGAACTCGAAGAAATGTCCACCACATCTCCACTCCCTGACACCAGCTCCCACTCCCACCTCTCAGTGCCCCCCCAAGAAAGCTCCTGGCAAACATCGAGCCAGATACACCAATGCTACAAGGAGGAAGCAACTTAGGAATGCAGCAAGGACATTTGCACATAGTACTCCTGTGGGGCACTGAGCTGCGCAGTACAGCACAGTCTCCATATGAACAAAATAATCCAGGAACACAAGTAGAGAAGCCATCAATTTTGTGGAAGGTGGCAGGAGTTGACTTAACAGACAACTGCTTCTTAAATGTCTGCTCCAGAGTGAGCTCATCAAGCAGCCTGGTGAACCTAGCACCTGAGGGCAGAACCACCAATGTGGTCTACAGAGAGGTCCTTCAGTAGAGGGGTGGTGGTGGAAAGTACATATGTCTCACTTCATTTTTTACACTACAATCTTCTCCATTAGAATTCCTACATCAAATGTTACATTTCAAACTTTACATCATCAATAATATAACTGGACTTACGGAACTTAAATACCATAGTGAAGCACGGGTATCAGGCTAGTGTACACACACACACACACACACACATATATAATGGATGCATCATGCCTACCTGTCATTAATGTAATCCTGGAGTAAGAATGGATCTACAGCTATACATGGAAATTTGCTTTTCTGGGTTGTGGTAATGCTCAGTGACTAATTTCTTACACATCACCTGGTGAGAAGGCTGCATGTTTATGAAGATTTGTGACAACCATGATTCATTTTTTTGACATCCTGAACACAGAACACAGACTATGACAATGATCTATCCTGTTCCACCTTGGCCAGGGTACCTGAAGAGTAATGGATGAGACCTCAGAAAGCACAAGGTATAGATAGGGGCTTTGGGGCAAGTGATGCTCTGTCTTCTTGGTGCTTGGGGGGGTCAACAGTGGGAGGGCTTCTAATGTCCTGGCCCCACTGGTGGACCTCCTGATGGCACTGGTATTTCTGGCCACTGTGTGACACAGTGTTAGACTGGATAGGCCTTTGGCCTGATCCAACATTGGCGTCTCTTATGTTCTTATGTTATGTAAAGCAGATTCTGGGTTCTGGATCTAACCAGCAGCAAGTAGAAAGACATAGTAGGAAAGGTGAGAAAGTATGTGGCAAGGTAAAACATGGATATAATGAGCTGCAGTGTTAAGCTGTGTATAAATGAACTTCTCCTTCACGTATTAGATGTCTGCATATCAAGTCTACATCCTTGTTTGGTCAGGATCACTATGTGGAGAAAAAGTGTCTGAGTAGAGGAGCTGTGTCTCAGGAATGCATAAGTGTCAGCTATGCTGCCATGGGGGTTGGGATAGTCAGTCAGGGTCTGTGTAAATTGCTTTCACATTCCTGTCTCTGCTTTGCGCCGAACCGCTTACCTATAACGAAGTGCAGGTGGGAGTGTGTGTTGTCTGCCTTTCCAGGCAGCC
The DNA here is from genome assembly GCF_001447785.1 of Gekko japonicus. NCBI lineage: Eukaryota > Metazoa > Chordata > Lepidosauria > Squamata > Gekkonidae > Gekko > Gekko japonicus. The sequence continues at coordinate 191,378 of NW_015174339.1, forward strand.
ATGGGAGCCGGACAGTTCCCAGCTTTGCCTAGAAACAGTTGCTGGCTTTAGCCCGCATGCGGGAGGGTGCCTAATTGGCCAGCGCAGTGTGTGTGGAGGTGCATACAATTGCCCTATATCTTATTATGTCCAAGGGACAACTGCCATTCTTAACAGTGACTATGTTAATGCATCTATAGCTCTTCAATAAAAGCATAACCTTTCTTAAAAGTGTGTACTCCGTTGTTGGCTGTGGGTTCTGACAGTAAGCTGTATTCCAAAAGTTCCAGGTTCAGTCTCTGACATCTCCAGTTAAGAGGGTCTCAAACTGACAGATGGTGGCAAAGACCTTTCTCCTGAGATTTTAGAAATATGCTGTCAATCAGAGTAGACATTATTGAGCTAGATGGACCGATATAAGGCAACGTCAAATGTTCTCTAGACAAACTTGACAGATTTTACAGAACTAAGCAAATGTAAACTTGCAATTTTTCAAATGTAAACTTGTACAAAAATAGTCTCTCATTTAATGAGCAGAAGGTCTTTTGGGTTTCAGTAATATAGTATTAAAACTTTCATGCAGTTGCACAGTGCCGAACTAATTTATAGCAAGTCTTTGAAGTGTAAATTGTGTGTTTCTCTCCAAACAGAGCCAAGAACAGGAAACAACAATTTACACTACAGGCAAAGAGGGACTATTTTGTCACAAGAAGAAAGATTTTTAAATTTGCATGTTTCATCCATGTGGTGAGGTGTTAATGAATTATATTTTTACCCAGATGGATATGTAAATATCCCTGGAGCTTTATTACAGCAAAACTATTGTACAAATACTGTACAAGGAAAAATAGCCTGGTTCAAGGTCATTTTAGTTGCTGCAAGTTCCCTAAGATGCATCACAATTTGTCACATCTGTTTGTTTCAGAGCTTATTATCTTGCGGGGGGGGGGAGTTTGAGGTGCCGAATGGAGTGAAGTCCAATCAGCTTCCATATGCAAATGACCTTGAAATGCTGGCCTAATCAGAGAAGAGTAGCCTAGGCTGCAGTGGGTGGGAGAGAACTCAGGCAATGCAGCTAGTGGATAGGGACAGCTTCTGAGTGACATATCAGGGAGCCAACTGATTTTGCTGGGCATAGAACTTTGCCACCCTAACTGGCTTTTATACTTATAGAGAAAGATATGCTTTTGGACAGAAGATTATAATATTTTTGCAATCTTTGTTCTGGTTTTATATTTCATTGAACATTATGGCCTTCCAATCTTATAAATCAGTCTTCAAATTCTGTTTTCCATCAGACATAAAATAAATGTATGCATGTTTTTGACCCAAACATCAAAATTACAGTGCAGACTTTTATTTAGCTGAAAGTCACATGGTCTTCTCTAATCTAATTGCAGCACTTCAGATGCAGTGAGGTCAAGGAGAAAGAACTGGGATAAGGATACAGCAGCAGAAAGAGAGTACCCATTAACTAATTGCAGGAGAGAGGTGTCCATCGTATGGTCAAGAAGAATGCAGCCTTAACTGTGATATAAAGCACACTACTGAAAACCTACAGGGATTAAGGGTTGCTGCTGCCATGACTACAGTGAGGTCTCTGCTATTTTTTTTTACTGTTATTCTCTATGACTGCATGTCATCTGACATTTCCTAGATGAAAATAGAAACTCTACCTTGTATGTGAAAGTGGGGCTTGGAACAATGTTTAGCAATTTATAGTGGCATCCTAAACAGAGTTACACCCCTTTGTCTGAAATCAAAAGATTTATCAGTGCAATTATGATTTTCCACATCTCAATTCAACAATAATAACAATAACAAGACAAAAGAAATCAGATTAATATGATACACTTTTACACAGGTGTATGTGATTTAGTTGATAAAATTTCCACTTTACAGCTGAGAAACACTGACAAAGTAATAAATTAGCCCAAACCCAGAAAGTGATTCCATGGTAGAGAATAACAGTTAAGTAAAAGAGTGTTCTCCTTGCTTGCACACTTAACATTAAGGAGCAGTGTGCATTTGAGCCACTGCAGAGGACCTATCACTGAGCATTAAGCAATTACAGCATCTCTTATCTACACACACTCTGGTTCATTCCAGACAGTAGCATGCAAAGTGTCCCCACCTTGGCATCAACAGCAAACATCAAAGGAATGGGTGGGAACAGCATATGTATGCCCCATTCATGTGCAACTTGCTTTGCTACAACCCCAAGTCCTCTCTGGCATGCCTATGCATTGTGTAAGACCCAACCACACCCACTACCCACAGCCCACCTTTAAAGCCCTTTTATTTTTCCATGCTGTGGTGCTATAACTGTAATGCTGCAGCATGGCTTGGTAGAAATAAAAAAGAGCTTTAAAGGGCTGAAAGGAAGGGAAATTTTCAAGAGTGAACAAACATGTGGACAAGGGGGACCCAATAGATGTTGTTTACCTTGACTTCCAGAAAGCTTTTGATAAAGTTCCTCATCAAAGGCTCCTATGTAAGCTCAATAGTCACGGGATAAAAGGACAAGTCCTTTTGTGGATCAAAAACTAGCTAAATAATAGGAAACAGAGAGTGAGTATAAATGGGCAATTTTCTCAGTGGAGGGTGGTAACAGTGGGGTACTGCAGAGATCAGTACTCAGTCCAATGCTTTTTAACTTGGTTTTTTTAAAGTTTATTTATAGATTTTCCATTACAATAAAGAAAAATTCATTTTATACATAACATTCTTGGGAGTATATATTATACATTTTCCCCATCCATTTATTTACTTTAGTCCACCTTTTCTGAAAAGTATTGTCATCTTTCACTGCTAACATCATATTTACTCTGTCCATTTCCGCTATTTCAAGGATTTTTTCAATTATCTCGTCTCTAGGTATTATATCCATTTTCCATTTTTTTTGCTACTAGGATTCTGCTTACCGTGAGAATGTATAAAATAATACATCGTTCATCTCTATTACTTCCATCTGGTATCATATTAAGAAGGAAAATTTCTGGAAGGAGTTGTAGTTCTATGTCTGTAACCTCTTTTATCAGTTTTTTAACCATTTCCCCAAAAGTACTTATTTTATCACACCTCCACCATGTGTGGTAAAAAGTTCCTATGTTATTTTTACATCTCCAGCAGGTTCCTGATACACTCTTATAACATTTGGCTAACTTATCTGGTGTCCAATGCTTTTTAACTTGTTCATTAATGATTTGGAGTTTATTTAGCACAGGCTTGCATCAGAATAATAAGAATTCAAAACAAGAAAACCTATGGCTCTTGGCCCTGACTAGACATTAGAGATATGCATAATTACCAGGAAATTACCAGGAGGATCCATAGTCAAGAATGTCCAAGTATCTTGAGAAACAATAGCTCCATCCTTGCAAGCACATAGCCATGTGCTTCAGCTCACAAGGAGTCCTTTGTTCTGCCTGGGACAGCCTTTCCCAGGTACAATTCAACATGAAGGAGAGAGCAAGAGAAGAAAACGGAGCTCTCTTCCAAGGGATCAGACAATTAAACCCCACTCTCATTATGATCAGCCATGGCCAGTAGCCAATCCAATGAGGAAGGGCTTGTCCACCTTTTGGGGTTGTCATGGGGTTGTCATGGCAATAGGTGGGGGATAGGTTAGGTCTGGGAATCATCCTCTGCAGTAAGATGATCCCAGAGCCCAACCCATCTTTGGGCCTACGTGCCTGTTTGCATGCTTCTGGCCTCTGCCAGCAAGTAAAGGAATCTTTATGGCAGGCAATCAACCAAATGGTCAGCCATCTGGCTTGCATAGGAAATCAGAACAACAGGGGGTCAGCAATATACATTCCAAGGGGGGGAGGTAGGGGTCTATAGGAATCTATATTTCTATACAAATATATGGTGAATAGATTGTAAAAATATAAAACATATTTTATAATCGTCTGTAGCATGGTATTTGCTGATTTTTGGTATTTCCTACTTACAGTGGGTCCTATTTTGATTTTGTTGAACAGTAGCAAGCAGCCAGGCCTATCTTCAGTTGTGCAAGTCAGGTAGTATCAAGTCACCTGGAGGGTGTTGCCAGAGCTAGGGTTGCCAACCTCTAGGTGGGACCAGGAGATCTCCCAGAATTACAACTGAACTCCAGTCAACAGAGATCTGTCCCCCTGGAGAAATGGCTGCTTTGGAGGGTGGACTGTGTGGCATTATACCATGCGGAGGTCTGTCCACTTCCTAAACCTTGCATTCCTCAGACTTCCCACAAAATTTGCAGGAATTTCCCAACTTGGGAGGTGGCAACCCTGGTCAGGCCTGGCCCCAATGACTCCTCCTTCAAAGGCCAAAATAGGCCTAGAAAGGGCCCTTCCCCTGCCTTTTATTCACAGAAACTGAAGCCTGGACTTCGGGTGGATGGCAACTCGCGACGATCGCACCCCATCCAGCTCTGATGGGGATGAGTCGAATCGGTGTGGCAGGGAGGGGGATCGGCTGGTCCCAACCTCCCCATAAAGTTCTGGGAGGGAGCTTCTAGCCTGCAGTGCCAAAGGGGCCGCTCCCAAAGTTTCGGCTTGGGGGCATAGTGCTCCTTTTTGCTCCAATAGGTCCTGCAGTCCCGAGGCCAGCAATGGAGCTCAGAGACGTTACCAGAACAGAGCGTACAAGAACTTAACTAAAAAGAACCTCTACGAGAAAAAGTGATCCAGTGATTAAACAAACAGTGAGTTAAGTGGCAAAAACAAAGACATATATAAAAAGGGTGGTGGAAGAAATTGGCACAGCGAACCAGCTTAGCTTCAAAGAGACGGGGGGGGGGGACTCCAATACAGATGGATTTTTCCAGAAGGACTTATATTCAACTTTAAGGAGAAGAAGGAAAACATTGATTCTCTATTAAAAGCAGAACTCTTTCTTAAACAACAACAATCTTCAACCAAACAAAGAAACAGAGCAGAGGAAGAGAAGGCAACGGAAAAAAACAGCAAACAACAGTAATCCAATATGGATAGTTCATCTTCTACAGCTACTTCCATGTCTTTGGGTAAAATCTTTGACTCTGACTCAGATTTAGGAGATGTGGCTGCTAAAACATTTAAAGTAAATTTCCCCTGGCAAAAGAAGAAGAAAACCAAAGCTAAGAAGAAAGCTAAGTGAAGAACTGTGATCTCATATGTTGACATTCAATCTACTCATATTATTAATCAGATGCAGAGGTCATTTTGGGGGGGAACGTGGGGGAACGCAGTTCCCCCGGGTGAGGTGCAGGGGGGCGGGGCACATGATGAAGCCCCGCCCCCTGCTTCCGGCCACCCCGCTTCCAGCCCTCATTCAGCCAGGAGGAGGCAGGAGAAGAGGGAGGGTAAGTTGCTTCCTCCCCGCCTCTCCCCACTCTTGCCTGCCTGGGGCCAGGGTGGGCCTTGGCAGGGCTTCCTCGCACTCCTGCCGGCCTTTCAGGTCCACCGCCGGGCCCCTGATGTCAGGGGGTGTGGCATATGCTAATGAGTTATGCTAATGAGTTTCCCTAGCTCTTTTTCTACGAAATGACCCCTGATCAGATGTGATGTAATATCAAAAATGCTTTTATGCTCTTTCTATTTGAACACTTTTATTAGATTTTAAATAACTGAATGTAATTTTTAACATGTAGACATATATCCAAAGCATTTGATTAGCTTATCAAAGGTTCTTGTTACTCTCTTTGTAGTTTTAGTTTCATAGGTTATAGTTTTGTAGTGTGTAGGAAGAAAGCCAATACAAATTTTATATATATAAAAAAGAAACTGAAGCCTGGAATCTGTGGTTCTCTAGCAACAGCTATGGAAGGAATCCATTTTTTAAAGCTACAGGCACTTCTTTTATTGTGCGGGGGGGGGGTTTAAATCCCCCAGTGTATATGTTTTTTAAGATTTCACGTTTTCCTGCAAACCTGGGGCCCTTTTCAGGTTTGTAGACAGATATCTCTTGCCTGTACACAGGTCCAGACACTAGACTGAAGTATCCAAAAGATCTGGCTGACTTGGTATTATTATATAGATTAGTTTCTTTTATTTCTGGTGTTAAATGGTGTTGGTTTTATTGCTGCTGCTAGGTAGTTTAATATCATTCCCCCCCCCTTTTTGGTTGTGCTTTAAAAAAAAATTAAAGGCAAGCAAAGAAACAGAAAAAATGGCTTTACTTGTTTATTTAAAAATAAATCAACTATATATTTCATATTTATATGCTTGTATTCACAGACAGCTAACCAGTGAATTTTAGGGTATTAGAAATGTGAACTGTTACTATTCTTCATCATCAATATGTAGTTTTGGAAATCCTGAGTGATCTGGGCACAGAAATATTAAAACCTTCAAATATCAGAATTTTGAATTTTGCCTAAAGATTTTTAGCACTTTATTTTAAAAAATATTCTTTAATTTATGGTCACAACAACAAAAAATCTTTGTTGAGTACAATGAACTTAATAATACTGTTTAATCCACTAAAGCAATCTATGGTTAAACTGGACTGTTTATTCAGATTGATGCATAAGGGAGACTTATGAATGGCTAATTAACAGTAATTAAGTGTCAGCTGGTTCATGAATGATCAATAAGGTACAAACAGAGAACATCTCAGTGACACTGACCGGAGAATTTGTTGAAGTAATGAGGTAGAACCTGATCAGTCTTTCTGTCCCCAAAGCAAAGTTCGACTTGGCTGATTGAACAACATATCCTTTTCTATTAGATTCATCCTAGCTGTATTCTAATAGAGCCTTTTACAGTTGTATCACACATTCTCTTCTTCTGCATTCTTCATCTCCTACTAAAGATTTCAATCTCTCGGATTCCTGCTTTAGTTTGACCCAATTCCCAACTATGCTGAAAGAGACTTTTTCTTCTAGTATCCAGCTAAAATATGGTTGCTGCAATCCTGCAGCTGACCCCTGCTTAACTATATTTATATGCCATCAGGTCACAGCTGATTTATGGTAACTCCATGGGGCTTTCAAGGCAAGAAACATTCGGAGGTGGTTTGCCATTGCCTGCCTCCACATCATGACCCTGGTATTCCTTGTTGGTCTCCCTTCCGAATAATGACCAGGGCTGACTCTGCTTAGCTTCTGAGATCTGATGAAATCAGGCTATCCTGGGCAATCCAGGTCAGAGAGGGGAAGGGAAGGGCTTGCAGCCCTCAAGGAAGCAGAAGCATAGTTGTAGAGCAGAGGGAATGGTGGCATGAGTCTGCAAGGATCAGCAATAAAAATGACAGCTAATACTAGCTCTCTATGGAGGTCTCCTTGGGAAAAAGGGACTGCTCAGGAATAAGCAAAGGAAGGGAGGATCTGGGAGTGGCCAGGAAAAGGGATGAAAAATCCCTGCAGGGGCATGTGAAGAGGGGAAGAGAGAGAGAGACTGAACTCTGATATGGGAGGTTCCTGATTCAAATCTCACCTCTTTCATGATATCATTAGGTGACCTTAGGAAAACCACCCTCTCTCAGTATCAGCTCCTCCCCTCACCAAAAATATGGGTATAATGAATATGGTGTACTCTGCAGGCTTCTTGGGTAGATAATGTGTGTGAAACACTTTGAATTCTGAAAGCACCACTTTGACGGCCTCAGAGGCAAGATTTCCCCTCCATTTTTATTCCCTTTACTGAATGAGCCACCCCAGTTTGGTGTAGTGGCTAAGTGTGGGGACTCTAATCTGGGAGAACCGGATTTGATTCCCCACTTCTCCACTTGCAGCTGCTGGATGACCTTGGACAAGCCATAGTTCTGTCAGAGCTATTCTCTCAAGGACAGTTCTGGAAAGAGCTCTCTCAGCCCTGCCGACCTCACAGGGGGTCTAGTTGCGCGGAGGGGAAGGGAAAGGAGTTTGTAAGCTGCTCTGAGACTCCTAGTGAAGGGCGGGGTATAAATTCAACTCTTCTCCTCCTCCTCCTCCTCCTTGTATTTTCTTCTTTGCTGAAGAACTCTCTCTGTCTCATCCTGTCAAACTATGATATTTTCCGCTGTTGGCTGTGCCCAGGAACTTTAGGAAAAGATCAGGAGCCCCCTTTAATGCAAACAACTTAAGTGGCAGTTGAGGTGTTCTGAACTTCAAAAATAACAAAATATTTTATAGAACATAGAGGGGAAAGGTCAGGTGAAATCAGGGGCTGAAATTTCTGAGGTAAAACCAGTACACGCACAAACTTTAGTTCTTATGTTTCAGGCTAATGAGAGTTTCTTAAGCTATTCACAGGCCCCGGTCACATGGCAAAGTTGCCACGGGAGAGGCACGGGAGTCCCACGAATTTTCCGGGTGCAATCACACCCCAACATCTGGGAAGCGCAGTGCTCCCGTGGCGACCCCGTGGCTCCCCGCCGAAGGTGCAGAGTTAAAAACTAGTACCTACGAGGTACTAGTTTCCTGAAACTGCAGGCCAAGGGTGGGCGTCATGTTCCCGGTGGACTTACGTGGCATCCGGCGCTCACCACTGTTCGTCTCTGCAGGTTGCGCAACAGCGCCCAACAGTGCATATGCACAAAGAGCGATTGCCAGTACGATCGTGCGGCGCGGCTTCCGTGCCGCACTGCAGGATACCCGTCTGATCGACATTTCCCCTGAACCACGGGACCTCGACAGGGACGTGTGCTCGGGCAGCCATGGGTTAGTTTCCTCCGGGGCATTTAGCCATGCCTCCCCCCCACGATATCCGGCCTGTGTGACCAGGGCCAAACTAATACTCCTCCATTCCCAATTATGTGTCTTTAAGTTCTGAAGTGCTGCATTTTACCAGTAGCACCCTTCTGAAGTACTATATTCCTCATAGTAAAAAAGTTCACCCCCTTCTCTTGAAACACCAGTACTGACTCTTAAGGTTTCTATGGGCAGTTTCTAAGGTGTAACTGACTCTTAAGGTTTCTACGGGCAGTTTCTAACCACACCAGACCAGGGATTTCTCCACTCCTCAGAGCTAACTCTCTGTTTGACTGGGTAGGGAAATTCTCATCTCACTAGAAGATCTATTCCCTTTCTTTGACCCAAATGGGAGACTTCACCTAACTTCCCAGACGTTTTTGCCAACTTTCTCTCAGTACACCATCTGTGAAAATCTGCTCTCAGGTAGGGTTGCCAGTCCCCAGGTCCCATATATGACTTAACATCACATAAGGCTCCAAATATTTCTCAAATATACATCAATCTTCAATATGTGAAATACATGAGCTGCAATGAATAGGCTGGAGATTTAAAGCAATATCTAACATTTACTATTTGATACTCCCAACCCAAAAGAAAGACTTCACAGATTCTCAATTCATAATTTCAATGGACTGCAAAACATAATCTTCGGATGTCCATCAAGCAAGTACAAACACTTCTTAAGACTTAAGATAAACAATATTAAACAATAAACAGCATGTTGTAAACAGTAAGTAGGTCCCCAGGTCTGGGGGCGGATTAAGGCTCACTGGTGCCCTAAGCACTGACCAATCTTGGTGCCCCCCTCCTTTCCACACTGACCCAGTCCATTTTAATTGTTGACCTGTCTGACCAGATATACAATGCAGGTTGCAGCAATACAAACCTTTATTCATATGATAACACAATATATTGTACAAACTAAGCTTTTCACCCTTTTCCCAACTTTGTGGTCCCCTCTTTGGCCCTGGTGCCCTAAGCACGTGCTTAGTCTGCTTAATGGTTAATTTGCCTCTGCCCAAGTCCCTATAACAAACTAATATGTTCTATTTATAATCATCATTTAGTAAAGTGCATAGTGTATCATTATTTCATCCTAGTCAGGTATAAATATTTATTACATTCAATAAGCAATAACATTCAGTACATACAGATTGATAACTACCAGACCATTTTGCATCAGTGTTTTAAAAGTCAAGCCCCAACGGGAGTTTCTAGAACTAAAAGCCCGCTTCTCCTTGCATGAAGTCTTCCAAAAAGGGGGACAGCTTTCTTAATAGTTGTATGGATGTTTTTGTTGTTGTTGGTCCTACAAAAGACACATGCAGCTAACATTCATGGATGGAGTACTTCTGTCATTCTTAAAGCTGCATCTTTCAATATTTCATTATTTAGAAGTATGAGCATGGCATGGCAGTACTGCACAGACATATAATGGCAGGCCCCCCCGAGAAAAACATTGCCCCCCTGAGCAAAACGTTGTTAGCTACGGGCCTGGAGACCTGGCAACCCTACTCTCAGCTAAGGCTGAAATCAGACTCAACTCAGTGAAGGCAGAAATCTGACTGACTCCTCAGCATGCAGCTCTCAAGTCTTTCTCTGCTCAGCTGATGCTAACCAATCAGATTGCTTGGAGCAGCCTGTCATTCAAGGCTCTCTCTTTCTATGAAGAATTGACTCTTCACAGTCCTTCAGCTGTTTGCACAGCACTTCTAAGCTTTTCAAAAGTGGAGTCAATCACAAATACATATGTGCTAAGAATCATTGTCACTGGTTTTATTTAGATTTATTTATTTAAATATTTATCCTGCTTTTTGCAAACACTGGGAACTCCAAGTGGCTTACACAATAAAATCAATTATGTTGGGCATCTTGTTCTTTATAGAATTGTTTGTTTATTTTAATTTTATTTATTAAAATATTTTACCCTGCCTTACCTTGTGGTTCAATGTGGCCACCAGACTCCATAAACATGGCCACTGAAACAGGGAAGTGTCAAACAGCAATTTGAGATGGTTCATAGAGGGAAGTTCTTTGAACAAAGAAGGGCAGATTACACAGGGTAACTGCAAGGTTCTTCTGCAAGCTGAAGCAGCTGTTTTGATCCCAGTCAACATTTCCCACCTGTAAGCCTTAATAGTAATAATTGCACAACAGTTCCTATGCATGGAAATAATAAAACTTAACATTATATAGGGTTTTTTTGCTGAGTGTTCAAAGCACTTTGCATACATTCTCTCTACGATCCTTACATCCCCCTATAAAACAGACCAGTCTTCTTAACCTTATATTGCAGAACAGGGGCTGGAAGGCAAGAGACTTGGCTATTTTCTATGAGCTTGTTGTGGAAGGGAGATCTGAACATTCCAGCTCACATTCTTAGCAGCTCTCAGTTTTCAAATGACCACTGGGAAATAAATCACCACCTAATAAATGGCCATCAAACATAATGTGCAGCTGACAAAGACATCTTCCATTCCCCCTCATTCAAAGAATCTTGGTTCATGACAACCTCTGATGTGCTGGAAATTGTAGTGAAAAATCTTGCTTCCAGAATGGCCCTCATAATGTGTGCATAAATGAAAATAATGAGTTGGAGAAGAAGAGCCTCTTAATCAGGAGACGGTGCCTTGTGCCGGAGGAAAGTGCCACCATCTGTGGAAAAGATCCACAGGGTCCAACCTAATATTTTTGGACAAATGATTAAGCCAGCCAAATAATTTGAAATACAGATGGAAAGGTATTTATTTGCCAAACCATGGAATCTGATACAATGTATTTTTGTGTCCAACAAAAGAAAAACTCTCCCTAGAGTATGAATCACATAAAATATGGATGGATGACAACAAATGTATTTATTTATTTATTTATGTGTTGTATTTACAGGGGTCATTTCCTGCAGGAGCGCACAGGAGCGGAGCTCCGGCAGTAAACAGCCCAGGGGGAGGGCACATGCAACAAGCCCCACCCCCTGCTCCCAGCAGCCCTCAGTCAGAGCAAGAAGCAGCCAGTAAGTTGCAGAGCTCCCCCCGGCCGCCCGGTCCAAAACAGTCCAGTGGCACCTTTAAGACCAAGTTTTATTCAGGTACAAGCTCTCCCTCCTCTGTGAGGACAGATCTGCATTCCCCCCCCCAATAGCTAGCAATCCAAAACAGTCCAGTGGAGCCTAAGTGGTGGGTGTTGCCTTCTGACATACTTCTGGTGATGTCAGGGGTTTGTGTCATATGCAAATAAGTTATGCTAACGAGTTATGCTAATGAGCTCCTGCATCTCTTTTTCTACGAAATGACCCCTGTGTATTTATAACCCGCCCTACCCGCAAGTGGGCTCAGGGCGGCTCACATTGCCTGACACAGTGTGCCAAGGCTCATATACAGTGAAAACATTTAAAACCTAAAACATTTAAAACATTTAAATAAACAACGATTTCTGATCAAAGTGCACTCAGTGATTATTAACCAAGATGGCGTAACATATCATGCAGGCTCAGGCAATTACAGGCTCCTAGGCGGTTTGGCTCGATCTCACTGCAGCCAGCCTCCACCACAGATATTAATAGTGGCCTTTGATGGTAATGTGGGCGGCTCCTAATTGTATGCCTGGTGGAAGAGCTCCGTCTTGCAGGCCCTGCAGAACTGCACAAGATCCCGCAGGGCCCTGATCTCCTCTGGGAGCTCATTCCACCAGTAAGGAACCACCACTGAGAAGGCCCTGGCTCTAGTATCCATGAGCCTGGCCTCCTTGGGGCCTGGAATAAC
>NW_015174339.1:204278-213927 GCF_001447785.1 Gekko japonicus
CATAGGGAAGGGTAACTGGGATGAAAATAACAACACAGCTAAATAGCTACATCCTCACTCTACAAAGGACAACACTAGAAGAGCGATAATGGCTTCTGTACTTCTTCTTGGAAAAAGCAAACAAAGAGAGGAAGAGAAGCCATAAAATGCAAAGACACTTTGACACTTTGCTTCCAATGAAACTCCTAGATCAGGAAGAGTTTTCCCGGGCATGTAGATCTAAACTACCATTGCTTATATAAAAACATGTGATTACCTGTGAGCAACACAAACAAACATTTAACCCCATATACACTGAAGTGTTTTTAACATGTAATACCCAACACACTGGCACCAATGGTATCCCGTCGAAGGCTGGGAGCAGGAGCCCCAACCCCGAACTGTCCCAACTTAGGCACAGGACCTCTGTCTACGCCAGGTTTAGCTTCAGCCAACTCAGTCTGAGCCAACCAGCCACGGCGTGCAATGCCCAGTCCAGATCTTCCGGTCTGGAGTCCAACTGACCACCCAACATCATATAGAGCTGGGTGTCATCAGTGTACTGGTGACATCCCAGCGCAAAGGTATTGAGTTCATAAGAACATAAGAGATGCCAATGTTGGATCAGGCCAAAGGCCCATCCAGTCCAACACTCTGTCACACGGTGGCCAAAAATACCAGGTGCCATCAGGAGGTCCACCAGTGGGGCCAGGACATTAGAAGTTCATACATAAAGTTCATACAAAAGTCGTGTTGATAGTTAGTGATAGTTAGTAGAAAAAACCCTTCCATTCTGCTACTCTGATGAATTTCTTAGTCTTCTACTATAAGTAACAGAATATTCTGTGTTTGTCAAGGGGAAATACCATTGCAGTAACAGTGGATTGTTGAAGATATCATTTGTGTTCTTAACTCTTAGCATGATTCCTGGCCATTTGCTCTGCTTGACTAATAAGCCTGTCCAAGCTATTGTACCCTTCTTCTTTTCTTTTTCACTCCCCTTCCATCTGCTTGACTATCTTTAATGATGCTGGCTTGTTCAATAACATCACCTTATTCCTCATTTTAATGGCTGACTCAGGCTGATTCTCTGATTGAATCCTCTGAATGATATAGAGTCTCAAAGTTAATCTTGTATCATCTTGGTTTGGATGTTGAATTTTCAATTATCTGTTGTGTGTACAACAGTTCTGATTCTGCAAAAGATAATAGTCCTTAAACAGCTTCCTAAATCATCGTGATCTTGTTTGAATTGGCTGTTTACTTTGCCCTGTGTTGTAATAGACACTAAGCCTTTGCAATCCACATGGAAGCTGACTTGTTGCATGTACAGATCATGTCAAAATATTGCTTAATTTCCATCTAAAGAGGGCTAATTTTTCAAGCATATCACACTTTTAAACTAGTGAAACTGCTTCCTTCAGGATGACTCAAATATCAAAGCTTCTCCTATCAGAGTCATTGGTGTGTTCTCAGATGAGACCTTCCTTGATCGTGATTAGGTAGTTGCCTTGGTACTCTTTAGCATGCATAAAATAGTGCAGTGTCTAAAATATGCAGCTATTGCTTCCTGTGGTATCTTGTTCAAAGCATCCTATTGATTTGGTCTATTTCATCTGCCATTCACATACACTCCATTGTTGTACCTGGGATTTTCTACATTCTGTTCCCTGAAGTTCACCTGACATTGATTTTTGACTTTTGTATGCGATTTTCTAGAAGTAGACTTTCAACTGCCTTTCTTTAACAATCTCTGTAATAGGGAAAGGGAAGCAGAGCTAATAGCTTGAGGTTTTATAAAAGATATTACCTACAACTTTATAGTTCTGTTTCAGCTTTGGAAAAAAGAGAGATGCTAATCATTTCCTAGTACATCTATTAACAGAATAAAAGAGACCATACCTCCTCTGAAATTCATATTGAGTTTCTTTGTTATCTTTCTCCAGAAATAGGTTTGTAAGAGTAATTGTAATTGTAGTTTTACATATCTTTCTTCTATGTAGTTAGTGGCTCTTTTCCTGCAAGTCATTGAATATCTCTTACATGCTGAATTCATTTCCTTGTTATACAATGAGTGGGCTGATAGAGTAGATTGAATTGAAATGCTGCATTTAAATTCTATGTACAGGACTCAGTCTAACAGATAATACTAAACCTTTCTGGGCTCTTTGTCAATTACAATATTCCCTGCTTTCCAAGATTCACAAAGCAACAGAAATACTTAGAAAATATCATATGTTGGATCCAACATATCTCAGCAGAATCTGTAGACTTTGGACCTTTCCAGAGTTATATGTTACAGTGGGCAAATGCACAGCCTTTTAAAAACTGAAAAATAAAATAATTTAAAAGGTCTCAAAATGATGTGGAAAGGGCACATGCATGCATTGCTTGTCATGTAGCAGTTAAATGTGTCCTCTATATTATATGAAACTCACAGATATAATTTCCTTGTAAGCACATACTGGGTTGTTTTAAGTAAGCAAGCCCTCCATCCCTAGCATGGCAATAATAACACTAGACTGCTATATTGAATTGTGATACAGATTACTGAGATAATTTATGTAGAGAATTTAGGAAAGGGCACTATATAAATGCTAATGTGTTGTTGTTTTTAATTAACTATGCCCCAGACAGCAGGTCCCTTTGACACTTTTACACCTTCGTTCCTTATAGCACTGGGCATTGCTATTAAGCTGCCAGCTGGGAAGATAATTATATTTTCCAACTCAAAATATTGTGGCTGGTATCTTAGGAAAATCTGATGTCCAGAAGCACAACCTTGATAAAGATGTTTTGGTACCCTGCTACAATGGGTTTCACCATTTCCAGTCATGGTACCCACTGTGCATGAGACCCACCATGCTGCAAGTATGTGATAGGAAGTCATGTGACACAAAGAGATGGAATCACAGTTATACTTTACTGGTGTCAAGGCCAGGACCATGGTAGCAGACCAAAAGAGCAGAGGAAAGGGAACACAACTTGGGCACCATAATAAAGAGTAAGGCAAGTGTCAAGGCCATGAAAGAATCCTCTCTACTGAGCACCTCTGCCTTACCTGACTGATGCTTTTCTTAGCATACATGAAAGAGACACAGCACATCTGTAGGACTCATGGTTAGTCTGAGGCTTCCAACCCATGTGCATAAGAGCAATAACGTACAACAAACAATTTAACTACACATTTGCTGCACTATAAATTGAAAACTATTTATTTGGAAACACCCTTCACTGTCTAATAAATAAAGCTGTCTTATTTACAGAAATGTTTAGCTGACTTAGGGTTGCCACCTAAAGAATTCCCAAGAAAGGAACACATTGTGTGGTGGTAAGAAAATAATGTATCAAAACATTATCTATTAGAATATACTGTCCTGGCAAAGTTGCTTTTTGCAGTTATGGTGCATGTCTTCCTCTTCAAGAGTATTTCTGAAATAAATAAGAAATACCTCTCTGAAATCAGGAAGCCCTCGCTACGATGTTAGCAAAGTAATGTTTTGTAGGGAATGGACTAACTACTGTGCTACTTAGTGTCATTGCAGAACACTCATTGAACAATGTGGACTGGTGTTACAGAAGTTCCATTTGTCGCTAGATGCAGCATCAAAGCATTACCCTCAGCTGTTTAATAGCACGACATTAGAAACAGAGCACACAGCTTTCTAAAATCATTTTGACCACCAGAGAACCTACTGTGTTTGTCACAGCCGCTCATGCTTTAATATTTTTCCAAGACCTGAGAGCAAATCTGTAGACTATAAATATTATTCCTAAACAAAGCTTGTTGTGCTTGGAGTGTGATAGCCCTTTCACAGGAAAGAAAAGATGCTTTAACATAGTGATTGATCTTATATGGAAAATAATGTGCTTAAATGTGTACTGATGTAAAGACTTTGAATGGGGATCATTTTATATAAAGTTACACTGTCATTCTGGCACCTAGTACACATGACTGGATTCTGCATTCCCTCAGTATCAGAAAACATCATTTGTAAAATAGTTGCTAATGTTGACTTATAAATACAGCTACTTTTCTAAGGTCCTGTTCACACTAGGTGTTTTGGGACGGGAGCGGGACGGATCGGGGGTGGAGCAAACGGGCGCGATCCCATGGCAACATCTGGGAAGCGTTGCCTGCCCGTCCCCGATCTGTCCTTTCTGCCCGAAAACCCGCACTACAAAGAACCACCTACCTGGGTGGTTCTTCTGCTTGAAGCGCCGCAAGCCGGACCGTCGGATCGCCAGCGCGTCTTTGCGCCGGCTCATCCCCGGCTCCTAGCCAAACTGCGCATGCTCCGACATGCGCAGTTCGGCAGGCTCCCCATCTGAACTGTGTTTTCTCCCCGGCATCTGATCGTGCCAGGGAGAAAAGGCACCATGGCCCAAGGGATCCTGGGATCCCGCCGTGGCGTCTCAACTTTGGTGCGGCTTTTAAAAGCCGTGCTTTGAGCGACTTATCCCCTGCCGTGTGGCAGGGGCCTAAATAATGTGACAGTGATTCCTATAAGCATCTTGTGGCATGGGGCTTTTCAGGCCTGAAGCCAGGATTTTTTAATGGGGGGCTTTAAATAATTCGGGGGGCACCCCCCCAAGGAAGTGTACAAATAAAATTAAAAATTGGAAAGTCAGGGGGCCTTGGCAATAAGTCAGGGGGCGAGGCCCAGAGATGCCCCACCATAGCTACGGGTCTGGGGCTTTCCTTGGAACAGTGTTAAAAGCCAAATGACATCTGTTACTTTCTGATGATGTTATAGAGGCTCAAGAATGCTTGGAAGTAAACCCACTGATCAGCAGACTCTGCCTACTAATTGGGAGAGCCAGTGTGGTGTAGTGGTTAAGAGCAGCGGACTCTAATCTGAAGAACCAGGTTTGATTCCCCATTTGTTATGTATTGAGCCTGAACTAATCACTAATAAACTATGAGCTGATCACTTCTATGCGTCTGAACCCAGTATATTTCACCATTCCTTCACGTGAAGCCAGCTGGGTGACTTTGGGTCAGTCACAGTTCTCTCAGATCTCTCCCAGCTCCGCCTACCTCACAGGGTGTCTGTGGTGGGGAGAGGAAGGGAAGGCAATTGTTAGCCATTCTGAGACTCCTTCAGGTAGTGAAGAGAATCCTCTCTTCCTCCTCCTCCTCCTCCTCCTTCTTGCTGTCAGGGTGGCAAAGGCATTAACATAATTCTGTTATCATTCAGCTATCATGAACCCAAACATTCCCAGTGGCTTTTGAGCTTTGGTTCAAATGAAACACTGAAAATTAACCTGTTCTATCTAGATTCTTACTATCCCACCTTGAAAATTTTTTAAATTAAATTATCATATGGCATTGTGTGTGGTATAGCCAAGAGATCCTAGGATTGTCTGACAGACTGAAGCGCTAGCTGTTTTTTTTTTAGTGTTATGCAGTGAGCTAGGCTTATTTGGGGGGGCTGTGAGAGCTGTGGCTGACCCAAGGTCATCCAACATGGCTTCAAGTGGAAGAGGGTGGAGTTGAACCCAGTTCTCCAGATTAGAGTCCATCACTCTTAACCACTACATCACACTGGCTCCTATCCCACCTTGAAAACAACTCTTAAAAGAAAAGAAAAAACCTAGCCTTTTGCAGTTGCATCATCCATGTATTCATCAGATGCGTTTTCCCATTACTCTCCTGGACCAAACTATCTGTGATGATAATAAAAGCTGAAATAAAATCAATTCGAGATTAGTCTGGATAAGATTCCACCCCTCTAAGTGCTTAACACTCCAAACCACCAGAGCTTTACAATGTTGCTTTTGAACTGAAAGCACGACTACATTAGCGATTGCATAACAAGCCTATTGTGCTTTCACACTTGGCTTATGTGGTGTTCTCAATTCAATTTGCCATAATATATATCATTGTAACTTCTAATGAGCACCTTTGATAATGTGCATATATATATATCATTATGCGTAGGGGGGGGGGACCGTTTCACTGACATACATTTAGTCCAGTAGTAAGGCTATGTCTATATGGGGCTTCTGTCGGAGTTCAGATACATAAAGTTATGCACACTTAAAAGATGGATCCTAGAATTTTTTGTATGTGATTCCACAGATCAAATGGGAAAATGTTAGACAGGATCCCTATTTTATTTTTTAAAACCCAGAAGATTAAAAAAAAAAAAACGATCTAGTAACAGAAACACAGTCTTAGGATCAGGGGAAAGTTAATCATTCACACGAGCTAATAACAAGATAGTCAAATAACCTGACAATGTAATGTAGACACCTGTATGTCTACAAACAAATAAAATATCAGGTGGGAAAAGGGAATTTTGGTTGGATGAACCCATGTAATGCACAAGCCATTTGACTTCTATAGCTTTTGTCATTTATAAACAAGGAAGAGATGAAGGCAAATGCGAATACAAAAATGTCATTATAGTACAACCTAATATTTAAGGCAAGCAATTTCATTGTGTATTCTACTGACTATTCCCATAACTATATCTGCATTCAGTATTGGAATCATCTGTCCTGCATTTTATTGATGATAAGTACCAAATAATCTTCCCAAATGCCATCTTATAAGAGTGTGTTACAGAGGCATGCAGAGGTGGTTAGAATGTTGGCTCACTGGGTAAACTTGGGCCAGCAGTCACTCTTCTCAGGATAACTTATTTTAGAATGTAATTATGAGGGAGAAGGAAACAATATATGCCAATATGAACTCCATGGCTGGAATAAAAATATGATAGTCAATAGATTTTCATTATACATAGTACATTTTGAAATGTTTATCAGTGTCTAAGAGGCTAACCACAAAATAATTTTTTTCCAGGTATGTCTCCAAGTCAGTCTGTGCCTTCCTGGCATGCATGGACATTATTTATACCATGGAACATAGGGAGAGGATGTTTAAGGTTTCCCTGTACCATTGTTCCAATAGAAATAACTTGGAGGGGGTATTTTTGCCCCATTCGGGGTTCCACATATGCTGACAGAATAAACATAGACTTTCTCAGTGGGAGAAACAGGACACCCAGTGCCACTTCATGTCAGAAAAAATGGTGTGTGGAGGAAGCTTCCCTCTCCTCAAGTGCTGTGATCCCAATCCAGTACACCAAAGGGGCATGGATATTCAGAAAACATCTGCTGACAAAACCTGTGGATTCACCCAGAAAAACTGTATCATGTAGTTATGCCCTAAGTGACCAAGCTACGTACCGAAAGCTCGGCTTCCACTTCTGCCATTAATTAATTAGATGGCTTTAGGCAATTGTATTTCTGTCCTCCATTTTAACTATGGTTATAATTCTGATCTTCCTTACAGGGATAAACATTCTTCTACTGAGCTATTGGACATTTATATGTTACTGCAAATCTTTCACATACATTACCTGAGCAATTGGTGAAACAATCCTGTGAAATAGGTCAGAATCACCTGATGCACTGTGAACAATCTGAAGTGCTATAGTATTATTTCCACTAAATTACTTTGCTTTCTTTACCCTTATGTACACTGAGTTTGTGCTAAAGCTTTTCATTTTCAGTATCTCAGGGAAGTGGTAAAACAGAATCTGATCCAGTATATTGCAGGATATCTGATCACAGCCCCGCCCCCATTATAAAATATGCGAGTTAAAACCTGGCTGGCTCTCCAAGATAAGTCATCCACCACCTGGAACAGTTCTGGAGTGGCTGGGTTTCCTCAAAGGAGTTGATAATGTGTGTCAAAGTCACTGTCAACATTCAGTTTATCTTCCTTGCTTTAGCCTCCAGCACAGTAGCTGTCTTTTTTAGCCTCCATGCTTCATCTCTCAGAC
Organism: Gekko japonicus; assembly: GCF_001447785.1. NCBI lineage: Eukaryota > Metazoa > Chordata > Lepidosauria > Squamata > Gekkonidae > Gekko > Gekko japonicus. The sequence goes on from NW_015174339.1 coordinate 212,054, forward strand.
CATCTGTACACCTAAGTGACCTCTCCATATAAAGCCATGGCAGATTGTATTTCCACTACACTATATTGACAGTTATGGGAAATGATGATAAAGTGGCAGAAGAAAATGTAATTATGATATCTAATCATAATCTAATATGACATAGCTGCACATTTCATGATGAGTCCATCAAAATGAGCCACTGCATTGGCTAAAAGAGAGAATATTTACATAAAAGGCATTTCCAGCAATACTGATGATGCAATGGCTAGCCCTTCACCTGTCAAATATACAGGCCAAAGTGTATGTTAGGTCAAGGAGGTATTCATTACACCTGCTAAGCACCTGCTAAGGATTCTTTCAAGAAACTGAACTAAGGCTTTATTTCAGATTTATTAGTGCTGTCCAAGTGCAGGTTTTACTCTTCAAGAATATGAATGGTCATGCTAAGTTTCAGGTTCATTGAATTGACAATAATATTGGCATTAATTATCATAAAAGTATATTTTCCATGTATTTATTGAAGAAAAAACGAATTAGGGATTTGTATCAGGCTTTCTCAGATGTTCTGTAACTCCTGATCTTTCAGGGTAGGCAGGGGCCAGCTGGTCTAGATCCTGGTTGCACCTCAAAAAAACAAATGGTATGGTACAAGAGGATCTGGCAAGCAACATGGCTCCAGAAGACTCTGCAGCTTGACCATCTAGATCCCCCAAATCTGTTGTAGTGTTTGAGAGATACTCTAACACAATATCTGAGAGGTAACACTGAGCCAAGTTCCATGTTAAAATTTTATTGCAGACATAAACTTATTAGGTAGTCTTAGCAAACTGGTAGCTCCTCAGGCTCTGGTTCCATTCATTGCATATTGAGATATCCGTGAGCACATTTTTTAATTTTTATAAATAGCAGCCAAAGGGAGGCCCAGTATGTACTGGAGGTACACTGCAAGCTCAGCACATCATACTCCTGTACTTCCTCCCTACTTTACCCTATAACAATCCAGTGAATAGGCTGGATTGAGAAACTAGTTCAAGGTCACGTGGTTATTTTGACCAGTGAGTTTCATGGCTGGGTGGAGTTGATATAACACAAGGTGTGCATTGTGACATTTCAGTAATCTTCCTAGGTTATGTCTCCAACTCTGCTAGTGTATTCTGTATAAGATTTTCTTTATGACTAGAGACAGTGGGCGCAGCATAGAATCAAACAATGGCACAAAATGGGAAAATAACCAGCAGTGAATAAGCATGTATAGTTATGGTTTATAGCGAATAACTTCCACAAGCTAAAGGGAAATCAATATAGATACTTGAGATCTGCAGCCAAAGATTTGGCTGGTAAATTCAAATCAATGGATTAAATTATTTATCATGTCTTTTTAGTTTCCCCGCCCCTTTGGCTTTCTGATTTACTCCTCCCACTTTTCTCTCAATACTCCTTTCCAAACAACCCACCCATCACAGGATGCTGCATGATTCCACATACAAAATCATACCCACAGAAACATAGATACTGCTGTTGGTTCATCTAATCCAGTATTATCTGTTCAGACTGGCAAAGCTATCAAAGGTCTCAGTTCTTTCCCACAGTTGCTTCCTGCAGTCCCTTTTAACTGGAGAGTCTAGGAACTGAATCTAGGACATCTTGCATTCCAAGCACTTGTTCTATGTGCCCTGCCACCATGTTATGACTCTCTCAAAGCCATTTTACCTTTTGGAATTTTTTTGAGAGTTAAAAAAAATGTAGACAAGGCTGATCTGATAGACATTATATACTTTTGGGACTTCAAAAAAGCTTTTGACTGTCACTCTTCAAAGGCTCTTGAGTAAACATAGCAGTCATGGGACAAAAAGACATGTCATTTTATGGATTAGAAACTGGATAAGAGGAAG
>NW_015174339.1:214364-237184 GCF_001447785.1 Gekko japonicus
GGCCACCCCGCTTCTGGCCCTCATTCAGCCAGGAGGAGGCAGAAGAAGAGGGAGGGTAAGTTGCTGCCTCCCAGACTCTCCCCACCCCTGCCTGCCTGGGGCCAGGGAGGGCCTTTGCGGGGCTTCCTTGCACTCCCACCGGCCTTGCAGGTCCATCGCCGGGCCCCTCATGGGGCTCCGCAGTGGAGCTGCAAGGTCGGCAGCGGCGGCCGGGACCATTGGGGGCAGGGGGTGTGGCCTTATGACACACTTCCAGTGATGTCAGGGGGTGTGGCATATGCTAATGAGTTATGCTAATGAGTTCCTCTAGCTCTTTTTCTTCGAAACAACCCCTGCAGACGGCACACATGAAACGTTGAAAACCTTTCTGTGTAGGCCAAGCCTCCCCCCCACCCCACCCAAGCCAGTATTGAGAGATAAAGGAAAGTGCCCCTAAACAGAAGAGATTATTGGAGTCCAGTGAGCTGGCTGAGACTAACAAGGAACATCTGGTACTGAGAAAGAACTGGGCATATCCACATATGGATACTGAGGGAGAAGGGCAAAGGAAGTGAAGAAACAGCAGAGGAACCAGAGACACAGTGACATCATGAGCCGTACAAAGGAGGGGCCCAGAGATAGGCCCAGGCAGCGTACTAGTTGCCACAGAGCTCTCTTACTTGAGCAGCCTGTGCAGCAGTCTGTGCACACCATCAACTCTGGCCAACCTAACCACAGGTGGGTGGGACGTGTGAGTGAGGAAGTATAAAACATGTCCTGAACCACGATCTGACTACATCTACTTAAAACCAATGTGAATGTGACTCTAACACCCTGCATGAGAGGAGGTCTGTTTAAAATGGTCTGCCCACAGATGGTCTTGAATCCTATTGAATTCCAGAATGGTCTGGGTTTTTTTAGGATTCCATAAACAGATGCGATATCACAGTATACAATATACAGAAAGCAAGCAAGCACTGTACAAATAACTCATATAAATAACAAATAACAAATAAGTGCTCAAAAAGTCATGCAAAAAGAGTAAATTTATATGACAAGAATAACAGAGGACCACATGTATCAGTAAAACCACATTACATCATATAATGTACAGGTCCATGAAAACTGCAAGTCCATAAATGGTACACAGACAAGGACGAAGACTCCAGATTGTGATCTTCTTTTCGATAGCTCTTCTTCAAGACGTTCACACTACTACAATTACAAGTAACCAAACTATTAATATAATATACTACAATCAAACCCATATCCTGAATACTAAGAGGCAAAGATTACCCTCATAAAGTACTCATGATGTACAGAAGACTTTATAATGGTGTATGTAGGAAGACAAATCCTTAGCACAGCTCTCACGGTGTATAAAAGCCTTCAGATCAGTATTACAGGAAAAAACTCTGAAACAAGGACTACTATTGGAGAGTTTGTTCTACTGTTGATCGGGTGCCCAGCTTTGAATGATTATAATGGGATTGGTGAGCATTATGGCCCTTCAATAGTTTTTGTGTATTATAACTGTAAAAAATAATATTATAAGAGTATTTTCCTCTTCTTCCTTGTTTCAGAGTTTTTTCCTGTATGTTTCCCCCCAAACATATTTATTATACTTTTAAGTGCTCAGATGAAGAGCAACTGTCTGGAAGTGGCCAGCTTTCCAGCTATTCATTATTCATATATAATTGATATAACCCATCGACTTAAAATATACTGTTATTTTAGGGAGATTTGAATATCAATAAGATCCTCTGTCAGCTGCCCAGGATGGTGCTGCATGGTGGCAATAAACTTCCCCATATAAACTTCAAGTTGAAATAAATTACCACTAATTTCCTCCTATTATTTTCTAATATGTCCTGGCTAATTAGCTGTTTAAGTCTCTTAATGTGAAGTATGAGTAAAGCCAATTGTGCAACTGCTTGAAACATTCCAATTAAACCTTCCCACACACAAATGATCTTGTTTTTAATGCTCATTGCATAGTTTTCCCCACACAGATTATTAATGTTTGTAATTGCTATGGCTTTATTTCCTGATATTTCCCTGATTGTGGGATGTCAGTTGCTAGATTACATTAATAACACCAAGTCCTTCTTCTGGGCAGACAGTGATCATCCAATAATACCTAGTCCATATTCTCTGCAAAATCTTGATGTGACATAACATAAATCAAAAGAGATTGCCCTGAGCTACACAATTCACTAGAAGTTTATTTCTGTAAAGAAAGATTTATAAACCAACAAAATCTCCAGGACATTGTTTGAATGCTCATTATAGCACTGTAGTATGTTCTTAAGAAGAGCACTTCTGTGCAAGTGTAGAGTGCCTTTCCTCTAGACACACAGACACCCAGTACATCTTTTGTTGGTAGTGTTCTGTCTGAGTGGGACAGCAGGAAAAATCCCATGATGTTCATTCTGTGGCCCTGGTCACACGGGCCGGATATCGTGGTGGTGGTGGTGGAGGCGTGGCTAATTGCCCTGGAGGAAACTAACGCGCGGCCGCCCGAGCACATGTCCCGGTCGAGGTCCCCTGGTTAGGGGGGAGATGGCGACCAGATGGGTATCCTGCAGTGCGGCACAGAAGCCACGCCGCGCGATCGCACTAGCAATCGCTCTTTGTGTGCATATGCTGTTGGGTGCTGTTGCGTAACCTGTGGAGACGGGCACCAGATGCCACGTAAGTCCACCGGAAATGCGATAAGATGCCCACCCTTGGCCTGTGGTTTCCGGAAACTAGTACCTCGTAAGTACTAGTTTTTTAATCCGCACCTTCGGCGGGGAGCCACGGGTTTGCCACGGGAGCACTGCGCTTCCCAGATGTTGGGGTGTGATCGCTTCTACGGGACTCCCATGCCTCTCCTGCAGCAACTTTGCTGTGTGACTCCCTTCCTGACCCCAAGATGCTGTGAATTGAATACATGGGTCCCGTCATTGTCATTTTATCATGTGAGGCATTATAGGTTGAGAGAGTAACAAGGCCACCCAGTGAATTTCATGACAGGTAGTTTTTGTTTTGTTTTTTTAACCTACATCTCTTTGGTCTTGGCATCAGCCTCTAACCACTATACCACAGTAATCCTCAAGGTTTACAAAAAGTGTCATTAGGAAAGCAAAAGAAGACTGTCCCTGAGATGCAATCCCAGCACATCGTGGAAATGTATCAATATTCTGTCATGAGGCAATGAATCCGTTATTTGAGAATGAGCCACTCAAGGAACCCAGATCTTGGAGTGGGTGGGCTTTGCCGTGTGTGCGCACGTAAGAAGGAAGCCAAGATGTGGCAGCCGAATCCATGGCTGTCCTAGAGGGTCACATCCTGCTTCCATCGGGCACCTGCGGTAACGTGAACGCCCCACGTGGAGAACTTGCCTTGCAAACTCTTCCCGGCGCTCGCCAAAAAAGATGCCCAGGACGGACTCCTTACTAGCCTGGGAGCTATTGGAGGCTACTTCCGCACGGTCAGACTCAGGCGCCTCGTTCTTTGGGGAAGGCTGCTAGAGCACGTGCGTGGCGTCCGGCTGGGCGGGCCGGCGGGCTTGCTGGAGGACGAGGCGGCGGCGGATCACTGCAGTGCCTCCCTTCAGGTGGAAGCAGCGCCGGGCAACTAGCGAGAGCTGCGGAGGTCTGTCCCTCGTTCTGCCTCTCTCGCCCTTGCCTCTGGCTCTCTGCAAGGGGGCCGCCGGGAGCCGGAGCCGGCGCGGGGCGAGGTCGTCCAGGGGTGCGGTCTGGGCAGGCAAGGTCAGCTCGTCGAAGCCGGCAGGGCTCGGGAACTCCCCCTGCCCGCAGCTCAAGGGAGAGAAGCCTTGGGAAGTCTGCGGACGCCCAGGTAGGTGCCAGGGAGGGCGAGGGGGCTCTGCTGGCGGAAAAGGTTGGGCGAGGGGCTTTGTCCTCTGCCCTCCGATTTGGAGTGCTCATCTCGCCACAGTCAGGCTGGCTTCATGGAGGCCAGTAGGAACTTTTGCCCGTGCGAGGGTGCAGGACACGCGGGGCTTGTGTGGGGCGTGCGCGTGCAGGTGCCTAGGTGGCTTTTCTCCTTCCTGGGGAATCACCTCTGGGTCGGAGCTGTTGCGAGGTGTGAGAGCAGAAACGGTAGAAGGCATTCTGCAGTCGGAGGGAATGGAGGAGGCAATCAATGCGTGAGGCGGGAAGGAGGCAGCTGCTGGCTCGTGTAATGGAATTTCGGTTGAAAGCAAGTCGGATTCACTCGCTTTCCCTTTGTGGGTGACTCTTTGTCACTTCGAAACTTCCAAAACTTGCCGTTTCCAAGGGCGTTGGGGACACCGAGTGAAGCCGTAAACCCGCAGAAGTTGAGCTCTGTTAAGTGTGTGAGAGAGGGGGCTTTCTTTTACTGGAATGGCTTTCACTTCTTTACACCTCACACGGCTTCGGAACTCGAATGAGTGAGTTATGGGGTATAGCAAAAAGACTAAAATAGCATGTGTGCTTTTCCTCATTTGTTGTAAAAACGGCATTACATTCGTAGTAAATAAAGCCAGGAAAGCAAGCAGTAAATGCAAAAAGGCATTCTCTTTAATGGCATTGTTGCTTTAGATAGTGTGGCCACAGCCCAATAGAAAAATCAGTAGATTTAAGCTTGCCTGACTCTGTTTTGGAAATTGCAATGTACTGGTAGCATATCCTTGGACTACTAGCACATGATGCTGTAAAATGTTTTTGTATGAATGGAACTACTGAGGACCTAGGCAGAGTGGCCTTTAAGATCAATGGGAAGAGTCGGTGGCTGGGGTGTGTGTGGGTAGTGCCGGGCTATGCTGTAGGGAGGGGTTGTGGCTCTCTGGGACTGGTAGAGCATCTGCTTGGCATGCAGAAGGTCCCAACCCAGGTTCAGAGTCCACTTAGAAAGATCAGGTAGTGGGTAATACGAAAGACTGCTGTCTGTCTGAGATCCTGAGTAGACAATACTGACTTTGATGGACCAGTGGTCTTATTCAGTATTAGGTAGGTTCATGGGACTGATGGGGCTGCCTTGCCCAGCCTCACCTCTCCTGGCTAAGGCCTGCCCAGCCTCACCCTGCCAAGCTGCCTCAGCCAGGTACCTCCTATTCCGGGGTGGCTGGGCAGGCACTTCCTTCTTCCTTTGGGGGGCACGGTCAGGCTGAAGGCTGGGTTTTTTCCAGGGCTGTTTCTCTCTCTCTCTCTCCCCATCTGCCCCTGATTAGAACTATCTGTACTGTATTGTGGTCCAGCTGCCTTTTGTGAACATGATTAGTTCCTCCCACTGATAGTATTATGACCCCTAATTAACATCTTTTGCTGCCACCCTAAAAAAACTTTTAATTCTATGCATTACACATGAAAAATGGTGATTTTATGTATGTCTGGATATTACTCTTTACCTTCCACCCTTTTAAATTGCTAGAGACTGCCTACAGTTACATTCAGTACATGTTCCTTAGTGAAATTTTTCCAGCTGCTGAATAAAAAGGCTTGCAGTTTCCCAGAGATAAACAGCAGGTTTTGTTTTAGTTGTACTAACTTGGTGATAAGACTGTGTGTGGGAAATGTAGGAGGATCAGACTTAAGCCTTGGGGGGAAATGGTTTGCGATGAAAAAGCACTGAAGAGTTCTGCTAGGGAATAGCAGTCAGGCACACAGGTGTCCTAAACATGTATGCATGTGAATATAATCCTGTTCCTCCAAGGGAGTCCACATTCACAAAAGTAGTCACAGAAATCCAGTGTGAAGAAACAACCTTTTTGATGCAGCCTCTCACTCTGCTCTGGCTTGGATCTAACACTAGATGAAGCAAAATGTCCCATGAGGAGGACGAGTCCATAATCCCCCAAATCTACTACCCCAGTGCTGAGGAAGTGATTCTGAACCCTCAAACTATGAGCAAATTATCCCATTCCACCAGAAAAAGTGAAGAGGGAGTGTAGAGGAAAAGGTGAGAATTATCAGTTCTGAGAAAAGAATTCCCTGCACCAACTAAGGCTGGGCAGCAAGTAAATCTTAGAGGGAAGGCTTGTGCAACTCCAGGACAAGAAGGCCTGCTGATGCACAGTCTCTTTGGGGAGGGATTTGGACCCATTTTAGAGAACAAGCAGGAGTGATCTCTTATTTCTATGCTTGGAAGCAGAAAGGTTTAAAGCCAGGAGTCTGTGTCCCAAATAAAAAGTAGAGCGTTTCTTGGACATGGGAATCAATTCAATGGTACAAAACTTGAGGTTATGGAGACAGTAGGTTCCAAATTTGGACAAGCTAATGATTAGAAAGGTTGAAACAAAATGTAGACAAAACAAAACAACATGTTAGTGATGACAAATGCCATTCTGTCATACTAATGACATAAAAGACATACTGGAGAATCGCACTTGTGGTATGATCACTTCTGATTCTTTGGAAGGCTTCTTGTTCTAGGCCCTGTCCCACTTGTGGTATGATCACTTCTGATTCCAGTTGTTTGGAAGGCTTCTTGTTCTAGGCCCTGTCCAAAGCTTTCCTGTTCATTCCAGTCATTGTTTAGTTCCACTGTTCTTCTTTTGTCCTCTGTATGTCAGAGTTTCCTTGTATTACCTTGGCCAAGTGTTGGGTATTACAAATTGAAAACACTCAGTATATCTGGGGTTAAATGTTTGTTTATGTTACTCACAGGAAGTCACATGTTTCTCATGTAACCAATGTTCTTTAGATGTGGAAAGCCCAGGAATTTTCTCCCTGATCTAGGGATTTGATTGGGACTAAAGTGTCAAGGTGTATTACCATTTTATGGCTTCTCTTCCCATCTTTGTTTTGGTGTTCTGAAGAAACAAGAAGAGCAGTCATAATCTCTCTTCTAGTTTTGTCTTTGTAGTGTAAGGATGTAGCTGATTATGCTCTGTTGTTATTTTCATCCCAATTACCCTTCCCCATGCTAGAATTTAGTAAAAACATTATATTTTAATCACACATGGACTCTCAGTCTGAATTATTTTACTCAGGCTCTTCTGGGCTAAATACCATTTTTTCAATATCTCACTATCACCCAACACCAAGGAATTAAACCAGAAGAGAAGGTTTAGGGTAGTAGCCTGATAACACATATTTGTATGTTATATCAAGGGTATATTGAATAAGTATGGACTTATATCAAGGGTACATTGAATAAGTATGGACTCACAAGCTCATGAGCCTGGGAGCTAGGGTTCCAGGTGTCTAAGGTTCCATAGTGTATGGAAGTAAGAACCTTGAACATTATGGGATCTACTTCAGGCAAAAAAAAAAAGATTTCACTGCCTGGTCTTCCTGGTATTAGCTACATCCTCAAAACTGCCTCAACTGACTCATTTATATCTCCAAATTTCAATTTAACAGTAAGAGTATTTCCCCCCATTGCTGCTGTCTTGAATGTCCCTCAATATTCATCTATTGTTATGGGCTCTTGTCAGTTCCAGCTTTACAGTAGTGTACTTTCAGTGATTAAAATATTTATACCCTGCCTTTCTCCTTAGACTCAGGGGGCTAACAAGATGCTAGTAAGGCAAAAGTATACAATAAGAACAAGATGCCAGTATGGCAAGGCATGTTCCCCAAACATCATATATACTTTCAGCAAAACGAATTATTCCCATTAGCAGTTTTAAATAAGTTCCTCCAACACAATCTCAAGAACAGCCTTAACAAAAGGCTGCTCTGAAAAAAATAACAGCCACATCTGGAAAACAGGCAGAGAAGGTGGCCTTTGAATCAAAGGATCAATGTTGTGACCAAAAAGAATCTATCCCAGAGGAGAAGCACCCAACTGTACAGGAGGATGTCATAAGTAGATAGTGATCGGGGAGGGGACATAATACATGCATGTGTTCATACTGGAAGATATGGTCCTTAAGACAGGATGATCCTCAGTCATGAAGGGCTTTAAAAGGTAAGAACCAGCATCTTAAATTGCGTCCAGAAGCAAATAGGCAGTCAGTGCAATAATTTCAGAACAGGTGGGTGATGTTCAAATCAGCTCACTCTCCTTAAAAAACACACTACCACATTCTGCCCTGCTTACAGCTTCCAAGTTGTCTATAAGGACAGCCTCCAAATAGAGCACATTGGAATAGTCTGGTCTTGAGGTTATAGTAGGATGGGCCAATGTGATCTAGATAGACCAAGCAGGAAGACAATGTGCAAGAATTTATTTATTTATAGTCCACCATTTTCACAAGGACTCAATGAAGATTAGACAGAGTGAGTCAATATGATCAATAAAATGGGACATTCAATAAGCAATATCTTAGGATTGTAGAAGTCTGGGACCAAGCAGAAATATAAAAGACAGGAGTGAAGCATAACTTAAGTATTAACATGACATATTAAACAGCGAAAAAATTATATAGTAGGAATCTACTTACTGTAAGCAATACAGTGCGGTATAGTTGACAGTTTCTATGTCTTTACAAAAGCATCTTTCTGAAACATTCAGCCCTAATTACCTGTGTAAAAAAGAGCTAGCCTAGTTTTCTAGTGGTAAGTCTGGATCCAAGAACATTTCCAATCTGTGTACCTGATTTGCTAAAGAAATACTCAGGGCTATTTTGGGGCAGGAACGCACAGGAACGGAGTTCTGGCTGGCTCCCAAGTTGACCACGCCCAGCAGGAACTCATTAGCATAATAGGCCACACCCAATAGCAGAAATTTATTAGGGTTGGCTACATTAGGGGTGTGGCCTAACATGCAAAGGAGTTCCTGCTACAAAAAAAGCCCTGGGTTTTGACAACAAACAAGGTAAACAGAATAAGAAGCAAAAGGTGGGTGTGGGTGGATGACCACACTTCTGGTAACATGGGGGTGCGGCCTAATATGCTAATGAGCTATGCTCTCATGGGTGTGGCTGGGTAAGCTAATGAGTTCCTGCTGTTGGGGGTGGCCTGTTATGCTAATGAGGTCCTGCTGGGCTTTTTCTACAAAAAAAGCCCTGGAAATACTTATCCTATGAAGGTGATCAACCCCTACTTTGTTGGTCTTAAAGGTGCCACTGGACTTGAACTTTTTTCTGCTGCTTCAGACCAACATGGCTACCCCCCTGAAACTCTATCAGGGTAATGAATATTACTATTGTTTGGGGTTGAGATAATAGACTACATGAATAGTCTGTAGAATTGGGGTTGATAATGTTTATAAAAATAACAAAATGGTGGAGATTTCAAATTCATTATCGAAAGCAAGATATACAGGCCATTGTTGTATCCATTGACCAAACTAAATATGGTGATGGGAGATCTGTGAATGGCTTTTCTCATTTTTTTTTTAAATAAAAAAGGCAGTTTTGAGTCAGGGTTATGCTAGGGTGTGTGTGGGAGAGAATAAAGATTTCACATCAAATTCACAGGATCTGAAGATTAAGTCTCAAAATGATTGAAGCTGAGAAAGGGGACACAGAGCCATTATATACATAAACCTAGAACTGAACAATGCAGAGTTGGGAAGTGACACTTGTAATTGAGCTTCAGCCCATTAGTACAACATTTTATTGTTCAGATTTATTGAGATGATAAAACTTTGTGAAAAGCTGCTGTAGCACTTTGGCATCAACTTGGGTTGTAAAAATTGGCATAGATCCTCATTTGTTGAACATCAGAGCACTGAAGGCAATGAAACCATAGTAACTTTACAAGTTTATTTTCAGCCTGCTTTAATTTTTTAAAATATTTTTCTCTGTATGCCTTGACTTTTTTTTTTTGCCTTAAGGACAGGATTATTTTTTAATTATTAGTATTTATTAATTTAATTTCTATCCCGCCCTCCCCATAAATGGGCTCAGGGTGGGTTACAACATGAAAATTATGACAGTGATCACATTAAAATTCTAAAAACATCAATTACACATTTTAACATATGGGAGACAGACAGATGAATGATTGACAAAATTGTTCCAAGTTATCACATACCAAGATTTAGGATCTCAATATTTTACTATGATTTTTTTGCTCACAATTTGAAGAAGAAGAAGATATTGGATTTATACCCTGCCCTTCACTACCCTGGCGGGAGCTGGTCCATGGGGTTGCAAAGAGTCGAACTCGACTGTTCGACTGAACAACAACAACTTCACTACCCAAAGGTGTCTCAGAGCGGCTTACAAACTCCTTTCCCTTCCCCTCCCCACAACAGACACCCTGTGAGGTAGGTGGGGCTGAGAGAGCTCTTGACAGAAACTGCTCTTTTTCAAGGACAGCTCTTATCAGAGCTACGGCTTGCCCAAGGTCATCCAGCCAGGTGCAAGTGGAGGAGTGGGGAATCAAACCCGGTTCTCCCAGATTAGAGTCCGCGCACTTAACCACAACACCAATGTATTTATTTCTTATACTTTACTCCACTTTCCATGAATTTGTGTTGTCATTCAGGGAACTGCAATAGGAAGTGTGACAACATAGAAAGGGAGGTGAAGGATGAATGAAAAAATTCATGAGAGAGAAGATCAAACAGCTGTGTCTAGAAAAGGCATTACAACTGAATTGAACTTACTTTGTTAAGCTGTGGGCGCAGGGTCACAATTGCAAGGGTGCCACACTTAACTTGCTTTTCTCACTAAAGCCTGCCATATATTACCTTTGCAGTGTGGTTGTTTTCTCAAATGGAGAGCCAGTTTGGTGTAGTGGTTAAGAGCAGCAGACTTTAATCTGGAGAACTGGGTTTGATTCCTCACTTCCCCTCTGAAGTTAGCTGGGTGACCTTAGGCAAGTCACAGCATTGTCAGCCTAAAAATAAGCATAGCTCAACACCTAGTGGTACCAAAAACAGCTACAGCTTTGGCAGCCAAACAGTCCTCTGGGATGGAAAGGCAAATTTCGAGAAATTCACTCATACAGAAACAGAGGAGGAGGAGGAGGAGAGGAGATTGGATTTACACCCCGCCCTTCACTACCCAAAGGTGTCTCAGAGCAGCTTACAAACTCCTTTCCCTTCCCCTCCCCACAACAGACACCCTGTGAGGTAGGTGGGGCTCAGAGAGCTCTTGACAGAAACTGCTCTTTTTCAAGAACAGCTTTTATCAGAGCTACGGCTTGCCCAAGGCCATCCAGCCAGGTGCAAGTGGAGGAGTGGGGAATCAAATCCGGTTCTCCCAGATTAGAGTCCGCGCACTTAACCACTACACCAAACCAGAGGTAGTCATACTTACTGATGTTTCCCACTTGAGAGACTGGGAACAGTATAGCCAGTGTAGTGTAGTGGTTAGAGTGAAACTAGAATCTGGGAGGCCTATTCTGCCCTGATAGTTTCTGGGTGAGTTTGGGCCAGTCACATAATCTCAGTTTACTGCATAGATTCAGGGCCATGTGGGTGCTCTTGGACTTGAAAATCATTAGGACGATGAGTCACAGGTATTACAGCATTTGGCTTACTTAGCTCAGTGTTACTCATTCCCCCACTCATAGGGGGAATGCAGTTGCCATCAGATTGCCATCAGTTGCCATCAGATAATGCAGTTGCCATCAGTTGCCATCAGATAAAAAAGTCATATGATTCTGGTACCTCCTGTGCACTATCCCACCAAACATACATGTACAATAATATAAGACAAATATTAATATTAAATATAACCCTTTTAATTATCAAAACACATCTGAGCATGTAGGGCTGTCTCTCCTCACCATGCTGAGCCAGCCTTTGTGTATCTTGAGTGAGGGGAAGCATTTCCTTCTCTGCTTTCCTGTTTCCTCCTCAGCATGAGGCACAGCAGTTCAGGCTTGACAGTGAGATTTCCAAGGAACCCAGAAAAGAGCAAGCTGACCATGAAGAAAGCAGCATAAGCAGCATCACCACCCCACTATGGCCAGTTTTCCCTCTTCCCAGGTGGCTGCCGTGGTAGTGGTGCTCTCACTCTCTTACATTCAGCAGACTTGTTCTCCTTCCAGCAGGTGTCCAGATACTGAAATAAGAGTTGAGAGGCTGAGGAGAAGGGAGACAATTGGCCCTTTACTTCCATCCCTGGCACAATGCCCACAGCTCAGGGAGGCTCCCAGTTTAACCATCCTCCAGTGGCAGCCAGGTATAGTCCTAGGAATGGGGCATCTGTCACAGCAGGACCAGGGGGCGTGACGTAAGTAAGCCAAAGTCCAGGAACAGTCCGAGGTCAAGCCGAGCAAATCAGGTAGCAAGGTTCAAACAGGTTTAAATCACAGTCCAGAAGCAGGGTCAGACATACCAAGGTTTCAAGTCCATAAATCACGATACCAGAGGAGTCAGAGATGAACGAAGGTCAACGAAGCCGAGGGTCAAAAGCCGAGGATCAAGCCGATAAGAATTCCACAAGGTCTGGAGCAGAGATGCAAGGATTCAGGTCCTGACAAACAACATTTGCCAGCACAAATGACTGCTGGCAACAGACTTGCAGATATACAGTGCTAGCTAATCAACTCATTAGCTAGCCGGGAGCAAGGTCAGGATCCTGTCAATAGTCAGGGCTGAGAGATCTTCTGGCACGCATGCGTGCATTCTGCCTTCGCTCTCTCAGCTGCTGTCTCCTTACATTCCGGAGCCTGGTTACAGGTGGGGGCGAGTCTGATGAACTACTGGGCTGCAGCAGAGACTGATCCCTTGCAGGTGTTCCCTGGGAGGCTCTATCCTCCTCACCACTTAGATAGCTTTCAGCTACAGGATCCAGTCTTTGCCTTTCTGCTGCAGTACTGTCCTCAGGAGCCTGTAAGTCCACAGGCTCCTGGCTGGCAGGTGCCTCCTCAGGGGCATCAGCAAGGGCAGGCATGGCATCAGCAGGGGCAAGCATGACAGCATCCAGGGCAGCTGTCCGGAGGTGCCCGGCAGGCAGGGTCTTTCTTTTCCCCTCCCTTGGAGGGGGCCCCAGCCTCAAGTTCTGCCTGGAGCCTCAGACTCATTAAGATTCCCTCTTGTGGCACCCTTTTCAAGGTGCAGACTACTTGCCACCCACAAGCCCTGCCACAGAATGGTCTTGCTTACTTTCCTGGAACATGGATGCCATATTGCCTAATAGTACTCAGAAGAGCCATATGTGACAGCTGAACCACTGAGGATCACTGAATCCCAAATTAACCAATAGTAAACAATGCTTAATTTGACCTTGTATTACTTAAGGATGTTTTGAAAGGATCCATTGTTTTGAAAACCAGAGTCTCAAGTGAAATAATGACAGTATTCAAGTAGAACAAAAGAACTCAATCAGAAAGAACTGAAGGACGTATTATTTGGTGTCAAACTAATTTAATATTTCAAGGAAGAAGGCTGTTTTTACCCGTGATTTGTGACAATTAATGGAAGATGAAATCTTAGATGGAATGTTGTTCTTTCTTCTTGTTCTTCATTGTTTTAATGATGTCAAACCAGCATACACATAGCTTTAAAAATGTGAGAAGTCACAAAATTCTTCCAACAACTAGGAAGTGAAAGTGTCTAATAATGCTATACAACTTAAACATTCTCTTTTCTTTAGAGTATTTTGAACTAGTCTGTCCTTTCCAGCAAGCTGAGCAACAAAAAGAAAGGTTTATCTGATGTCAGTTCCCTTGGAGTGTTCAAATGTTTTCTGTGAAATAACTGATTTGAATTATCTCAGGAACTGACATAAGTTTTAACCTTTTCCTTAAAGTTCAGATGCATCATCCCAAGATGTTAGAATCAACTCAGAATGTTGACTTGATGCAAACTTTAAGTGCCTGTTAGTACAGTCAACTGAAATGGCAAGGACTCCTTTCTAGTGGAGTTTTTCCAGATATCATCTGTGAAGGGAAAGGTGTCCTCTTTCCAAATGTGTTATAAGATAGAGTATTATATATCAGATAAGGTGATCATCAAAGACCCTTTGTGATCATCTGCATATATAGGCTGAGCTTTAAGTCTCTCTCCGTGACATAATATAAATACATCATAGTAAAAATGAGTCAAGAAAGATACAAGAATGACAGAATGCAATACTGCAAGTTTGATTAGTATTTGGGCAGAATAATGTTGCTTTGGAATATAGCAAAGTATTGAGAGGCAAAAGTGTGAGCAAGATGCTGATGCTTTAGTAATTTGATTCTATTAATATTAATTTTAATCTTTAACACAATCAGAGACCCAGTGTGGTATAGTGGTTTAGAGCATCAGAATAGTATCTGGGAGACCTGGGTTCAAATCCCACTCATGCCATGGAAGCTTGCTGGGTGACATTGGGCTAGTCACACTCTCTCAGCCTAACCTACCCACCTAACCTGTTTTCTTAAAAAACAGATAGATTGCTGTGCAAACACATGAAGCACAGTCATCAAGAACATGTGGCAGTCTTATTAGCCATGCACTGAGTTGGGAGCAGTCCAGCTGTCTTTCATTTAAATTTATCTGAAGTAGTAAGAAGGATCAGTGGACTTCTAGACTGTCAGATGAGTAAAAAAACAGGTCCAAATTCCCCCTCCCTGAGTTTTCCTCATTTTTCTCTGTGCTATGAATTCTTTTGGAAAGCAGAATTTAATTTAACCAGTTAATTTATTAACTAGGAGTATGCATTGGACATAGCTGACCTAATGTAATGCCTGATATTGCCTTTAACAGTTCAGTGATATCCAATACCATGAGAAACTTTTGTAATATTTCCTGATTCTGATAAATATCAGAAATATCCAGACTTGGGTCAGGAAGCCTTTCATTGTTCACCTGTTCTCTGGTACAATGCCCATTTAAACTTTAAAGGGTAGATGTGCCACTAAACATCTGGGGGCACTCTAAATAACAGGCAGTGGAAACAGCCTCTGAACTTTGTTATTCTGCTTCAAGAGAACTTTCTTAGGACGGAAGTGAGGAATCCTGCTAGCTTTGTTCTCCTAGTCTTCTAGCACTGCTGTAAAGATGATAAGGAGTAACATGGTCCCATCACAGCCACACTGTTTTTTATTAAACCTAATTGTAACTATTTTGTTTTAAACAGTTTTCATAGCATTAGGCATCACTGGCTCTAAGCACTTCTGAACGTTTTGTTGATTAATTACTCAGCCGTGTCAATAAAATTATTTTTACTGCTTGGAAAATATATTCCACGAGCCCCTCTGATTAATACCAGATGAGAATTAAGTTAATGTTTTTGGATCTTAGAACACAATCTTAAGGGTTTTGTGTGTTCTCTCATAGCGATTGTGCTGCTTTTTTGCCTTCCTCACTCAATATCAGTACCCTTAGCTACATCACAAATACCACTGCTGTGAAAACTGATCTTACTGCTCCATGAAAATATTTGATTTTTTAGATTAACTAACCTTTTAAACATGTCCTTTCTACAGGGCGCTTAAATGGCATATGAAACTCTCTGTCCTGTGAAGGAGGTTAAATAGAGAACAATGGATTACACAAGGCTGTCCAGTGAGTTCATGGTTGAATCTACAGTTTAATCTGGTTCTTTCTAGCCCTAACCGCTATACCAGTGGCTCTAAATAATGCAATAAACAGAAGGCAAGCAAGCAGAGTTTTGATGCCACATTGTCAAGTGTTACCCAAATCAGTCTACATGAGACAAGGCTACAATGTGCAAAGGTATCCTCTTGCTAGTACAGAACAAACACTTATATTTGGGGTACTTCGGTACTTGGGATCTTAGCCTGTGTATACCAAGGTTCAAAGCAACACTCAGAAAAATTAGAGGGAAAAGATTCTTAAACAGAAAAGGGTTTTATTTTATGAATGGAAGAGAAACCAAGTTAATTTATTGTCTGGGATTGGTGCCACCACCCTTGTACTTACCCCAGGTGACTGCAAGTCCCACTGAAGGCATGCTGTACCACCAAGCCTTGAAGCTGGGGAATTTGTCTGCCAGGTTGCAGCAGGGTGTGGGTTTGATCAAGTCTACTTAGAAGTCAGCCAGTTTGAAGGAACCCAGCCAGCTCTCAGCAGCAGAAGCCAACCCAGCCCAGTTTCTACCAGAGGAGACCCTGGCACTGAAATCCAGGAAAGCTGGACAGAACAGTAGGCAGCACAGACCTTCTCAGAGGAAATCAGGTAGGGCAGCCAACTCTTTAAAGAACTTTGGGGCAAGGGCCAGGGAGCTCACTAATCCAAGGCAAGTATCCATTGGCCAAGAGGTCTGTCATTCTCCAGGACTAGATTGAGGAGAGAGGATTGGTTGAGCCCAGAGTTGGCCCTCCCTTGGGGAAGCATTTAAAATGCATGCCCAGGAGTAGCCAGGGAAGAAGGGTAGGTGAGGCTAGGTTGTAGAGAGAGCAGTGTGGGGAAATTGGGTAAAAGAAGACCTCCCTCCTGGCTCTATTGTGGGGCACTTGCCCAACAAAAAGCAACCGTGGAGAGTGAGGCAACTCTGCACTCAGACCCAGCTCCAGTTGATCCTGACATTTATGCAGTGTGGTAGAGCAAAATGAAAATTACAGAATGGGAAAAAAATGCAGAACAGCACATAAAGCATAAAAACATTTCCCTAGAGAACCTGCTGCCTAAAGGGGGAATAAACCTATGAAAAATGAGACATACGAGCCTGTTGTGGGAGAAGAAGGGGGGGTCATGATCAGCAATGAAGAAGATGCTTTGGAGCTGAAACAGATCAGGCGGGGGGGGGGGGACCACAGGGGCAGGGGGTCTGTGAAGCAAAGAGTTGAGATCAGAGAGATGAGGAACCAACTGTAAGGCTGGGGTAACAAGAGAAGTCCAAAAGTGGCTACAAGAATTGGGGCTGAAGAGAGGGACCTTTTTATACCTTTTTGCAGGGATGAGGAGGGGAAAGGGTGTTGGCATGAGAATGTGGGAATAAGAAGAATATGATCTTTTGAGGACAAGATTTTTGTCTATGTGGTAGAGGGGAGTTTTCCTCTTGTGCATGGGAAATACCAAAATTGTTCACTTGGGGAGACTGGGAAGTTAGATCTATGGCCAGGCACTTATGATTGTGTAAAGACTAGAATCTTCCTGTCCAGCAATTTAGATGTGGAATAAATTGCTGGAATTTATTTATTTATTTATTTTGATTTCTTAACCGCCCTCCACTGCTTACGGGGGGGCTCAGGGTGATTTACAACAACATAAGAACATAAGAGATGCCAATGTTGGATCAGGCCAAAGGCCCATCCAGTCCAACACTCTGTATCACACAGTGGCCAGAAATACCAGTGTCATCAGGAGGTCCACCAGTGGGGCCAGGACATTAGAAGCCCTCCCACTGTTGACCCCCCCCCAAGCACCAAGATGACAGAGCATCACTTGCCCCAGAGTCCCTATCTATACCTTGTGGCTAATAGCCACTGATGGACCTCTACCACTGATAGCCACTGATGAACATAAAATCCAGTACAATTTTAAAACCAGTTAAAACTGTAAAATTCAATATTAAAACATTCAGCATAAATATTTAAACACTTTAAACAAGATGACATATCTAGCATTCATATTTTCATGGGGGGAGGGGAGGGTGCTGGGCAGATGTAAGGGAACCATTGCTGGCCTCAACCAAAGGCCTGGCGAAGCATCACTGCCTTGCATGCGGAACTTTAATAGATCAGACGGGGCACAGATATAATTCAGCAGAGTGTTCCACCAGGCTGGGGCCAAGGCTGAGAAAGCCCTGGCCCTGGTTGAGGCCAGCCAGATATCTTCGGGGCTGGGAATCACCAGGAGGTTCTTATCTGCTGATCTCAATGCCCTTCGGGGGACGTATCGGGAGAGGCGGTCCTGAAGATACGTAGGTCTCTGACAGTTAAGGGCTTTAAAGTTAAGCACCAAAACCCTGAATCTGATCTGGTGCTCCACTGGCAGCCAGTGCAGCTTATGCAGCACTGGATGGATATGTGCCCTCCATGGAGTCCCTATAACGACCCACGCAGCAACATTTTGTACCAGTTGGAGCTTCTGGGTCAGTCTCAAGGGTAGCCCTACATAAAGCGAGTGACAATAATCCAACCTGGAGGTGACCGTCGCATGGATTACTGTAGCAAGGTCAGGGCAAGGCAGGTAGGGTCCAGCTGCCTAGCTTGGTGCAGTTGGGAAAATGCCCGCCGTACAACATTGGCAATCTGGGCCTCCATAGACAGAGCAGGGTCCAATATCACCCCTCAGGCTCCTGACGGTAGGTGTCGGTGTCAGAGGTACCCCATCAAGGGCTGGGAGTCGGAATCCTGAATCGCCAATCCTGAATTGCCCCCCCTCCCAGCCACAGAACCTCCGTCTTAGCTGGATTCAGCTTCAACCGGCTTCGCTTCAACCATCCCACCATGGCCTCCAGCCCCTTTGCTAGATTTTTTTGGGGGGCAGAGTCTGGGCGGGCGGCCATCAACAGGTATAACTGGGGGTCATCAGCATATTGGTGACACCCAAGCCCGAAACGCTGAGCCAGCTGAGTGAGGGGGTACATATAGATATTAAAGAGCACTGGGGAAAGAATCACCCCCTGAGGCACTCCACATATTAGTGGGTGTCTAGTTGACGTCTCTCCTCCTATAGCTACCCTCTGTCCCCGATCATGGATAAATGAGATCAGCCATTTCAAGACTGTCCCGCGAACTCCTACATTGGCCAATTGCTTATTGCTTTAGACATCTGGGTTGCTAGTTGAGATCAAATTATCTGGGGGGAGGCTCCAAAATCTTTGGGGGAAATGGCCCTCATTTGAATCCCTGTTAGGGTGGATTTTTGTATGATTGGTAGAAGAGTTGCCCTGCATTCTTTCCTCCTTTGACATGACTTACTGCCCTTTGATATCACTCTGATTCTGGCTCCCACATTCTAATGTACACATGTACAATAGGGTGTCTCTGCAGGCTGAGAGTCTTGGGGGCATCACAAGATAAGCCCTAAACTGTAAAGACCAAGGCAGCTTTGGTGGAACCTTTGGTACTATATTAACAGAGTCTAGAAAAAATGCCATGGGGAAATCCTGGGGTTGTTTTGTTGTTGTTTTATAGTCTGGCGTTTCTTTGGCTGCATCTATACACAGACTGAAATATGTGCTTTTCAAAAAAGCTGCACATTTCCATTGAATTGACTTCAGCTCAACTGCTTATTGTCACACGGAATGAGCTTTGTCTTGTTTATTGGTAATAGTGTCTACACTATCAATATAGAAGCTTTTTAGAGGGCTGTGGATAAAAAGTTGTAAGCTGACTATCATTTGTGGGGGACTCGTGAGCCAGTAGAGTGACTAGTGCAGCAGATAATAACTACAAGTATCTGAATTCAAATCCCCACTAAGATATGAAGTTCATCAGATGACCTGGGGCTAGTCTCAACTGAACCTCCCTATTGTGAGGATAAAATGGAAGAGAGTGAACCATGGATGTTGCCTTGAGTTTCTTGGAGGAAACCTGAACTAAATACGTAATCAGTAGAAAATGCCAGCTAGGAGGTACGTAAATCTGAGTTTGCCATATTTCTTTTGGGACATATATTAAGACTCAACACTCTTAAAATGTAGGACTCAATGCTTACATTTAAAACAACAATCCTGTTATGCTGGCCACTTAGAAACACATATCCAATATTCCACAAAGTAAATCAGTGATCATGTTGTAACTGTCCTAAATTAAATCACACTTAGTTTTTCATACAGGTAACAATGCACTTCTTTTTAATGCTGACTTGATATTACAATGCAAAGGGGGAAAAGATCCCTTTAATTGTAATCTTTTCTTTTTTAAAAAAACCCAAAATATGCAAACTAAGAACTTTCACACAAATTAACCAAACTTTCCCCAGGAATGAGCAAGAAATGTATGGCAAGAAATGTATGACAAACTAAGAACTTTCACACAAATTAACCAAACTTTCCCCCCAAATGAGCAAGAAATGTGTGGCAAGAAAGAAAGAAAAAACCAGAAGAACAGTGCCATCCTGAACAGATTTACTGAAATGGTTTCAATAGATTTAGAAGAGTATTAACTCTACCTGGGATGACAATAAGTAGGGAGAGGAGTTCTAAAAAAGGAGAAGGATACAAGGTTGAGAGAAAGGCCGACTCTGTAATTAATGGAAATATGTGAATTTCAGTATAAATTTTCAGTACTACTTTTTGCCAAATTAAAAAAGGTACGTATTTAGAACCCTTTTGGAGAAAGGGAGGGTTCAAGTGTTTTAAATAAATAGATACAAATATCTATTTTACCACCCAAAGCGAGCAATAAAATGTACGTAGAAAGCAGCCAGGATAACAGAATATATATATATGACTCTGAACCAAGCAAAATAATAAGAAAAAAAGGAGGAAGAATGACCCAGGAAACTGTAGGGGAGCCAGTCTGACCTCTGTCCCAGGGAAGATAATGGAGCAGATTAAACTGCTTAGGATGCTCACGTCTTCAGGATCACCTCTCCCAGCATGATCCTCCCTGTCTTCTCTGATCATCATCTTGTAATTTATTGAAGGTCCCTAGTCCACAAATGGTCTGTCTTGTGTCAACAAAGGTAAGGGCCTTCTTGGTAGTGGTCCCCATCCCGTGGAACCAGCTACCCTAAGAGGTGTGTGCCTTGCAGGGCCTCCCTAGGTGCCACAGGACATTCAAAACCACTCTTTTTAGGTGCCCTTTAGATGATTGTGATCCTCCAGGCAGCTGGTGAATTATGCTCCAGCTGTCTCTCCAGAACTTATGGATCCTACTCTGCTTGATAGTTGATAGATTTTAACCATGCCATATTTTAATTGTTTAATATTTTAAAAGTTTATTATTGTATTTTTGTACTGTTTTATTTGGTCTATATTATATGTTGTTAGCTGCCTTGAGTCCCATTCAGGGGAGAGGGATGGAAATTTGATAAATAAAGATTTTAAAGGGGGCAGTCTGTGAGCATCTGAAGGTCAACTTGGTGATACAGGGAAGTCAGCACAGATTTGTCCCCAACAGGTCCTGCCATACCAACCTAGTATCCTTCTTTGATCAGGTGATGGGTTTACTGGATTGTAGGAATGCTGTCGAAGTTGTTTACCTGGATTTCAGTAAAGTTTTTTACAGGTTTCCCCTGATGTTCCAATGGGTAAACTGGACGACTGGGGACAAGATTCTAGGATAGTTAGGTGGATAGGGAACTGACTGGAAAACAGCATTTGAAGAGTAGTTGTCAATGGGGTTCATCTGATTGGAGGGAAGTGTCCAGTGAACCTGATGTTCCAATGGGTAAACTGGACGACTGGGGACAAGATTCTAGGATAGTTAGGTGGATAGGGAACTGACTGGAAAACAGCATTTGAAGAGTAGTTGTCAATGGGGTTCATCTGATTGGAGGGAAGTGTCCAGTGAGGTGCCACCGGGTTCAGTTCTGGGTCCGGTACTTTTCAGTACTTTAATAAATGATCTGGATGAGAGGGTGAAGGGACTACTTATTAAATTTGCAGATGACACCAAATTGGGAAGAATAGCAAACATCCTGGAAGATAGAGGTGACGAGAGAGGAGGTCCTAAAACTGATAGACAACTTAAAAACTGATAAATCACCAGGCCCAGATGGCATACATCCGAGAGTTCTGAAAGAACTCAATTGTGAACTTGTGGATCTCCTGACAAAAATATGAAATCTCTCCTTAAAATCAGCCTCCATTCCTGAGGACTGGAAGGTAGCTAATGTCACTCCCATCTTTAAAAAGGGTTCCAGAGGAGATCCGGGAAATTACAGGCCAGTCAGTCTGACGTCGATACCGGGTAAATTGGTGGAAACCATTATTAAGGAAAGAATTAGTAGGCACATAGATGAACAAAACCTATTGAGGCAGACTCAACATGGGTTCTGTAAGGGAAGATCTTGTCTCACTAACCTGTTAATGTTCTTTGAGGGGGTGAACAAACATGTGGACAAGGGGGATCCAATAGATATTGTTTACCTTGACTTCCAGAAAGCTTTTGATAAAGTTCCTCATCAAAGGCTCCTAAGCAAGCTCAAAAATCATGGGATAAAAGGACAAGTCCTTTTATGGATCAAAAACTGGCTAATTAATAGAAAACAGAGAGTGAGTATAAATGGGCAGTTCTCCCAGTGGAGGGGTGTAAGCAGTGGGGTACCACAGGGATCAGTACTTGGTCCACTGCTTTTTAACTTGTTCATTAATGATTTGGAGTTGGGAGTAAGCAGTGAAGTGGCTAAATTTGCGGATGATACAAAGTTGTTCAGGGTGGTGAAAACCAGTGAGGATTGTGAGGCACTCCAAAGGGATCTGTCAAAGTTGGGCGAGTGGGCGTCAACATGGCAAATGGGGTTCAATGTGGCCAAGTGCAAGGTGATGCACATTGGAGCCAAAAATCCTAACTATAAATACACGTTGATGGGGTCTGAACTGGCAGAGACAGATCAAGAGAGAGATCTTGGAGTTGTAGTAGATAACTCACTGAAAATGTCGAGACAGTGTGTGACTGCAATAAAGAAGGCCAATGCTATGCTGGGGATTATTAGGAAGGGTATTGTAAACAGATCAGCCAATATCATAATGCCGCTATATAAATCAATGGTGCGACCTCATCTGGAATACTGTGTGCAATTCTGGTCACCACACCTTAAAAAGGATATTATAGCTTTGGAAAAAGTGCAGAAAAGAGCAACTCGAATGATAAAAGGGTTGGAACACTTTCCCTATGAGGAACGGTTAAGGCGCTTAGGGCTCTTTAGCTTGGAGAAAAGACGACTGAGGGGTGACATGATCGAGGTTTATAAGATTATGCATGGGAAAGAGCAGGTAGAGAAAGAGGTACTTTTCTCCCTTTCTCACAATACAAGAACCCGTGGGCACTCCATGAAATTGCTGAGCGGTCGGGTTAGAACGGATAAAAGGAAGTACTTCTTCACCCAAAGAGTGATTAACACTTGGAATTCACTGCCACAGGAAGTGGTGGCAGCTACAAGCATGGACGGCTTCAAAAGGGAATTAGATAAGCATATGGAGCAGAGGTCCATCAGTGGCTATTAGCCACAAGGTATAG
>NW_015174339.1:241836-241959 GCF_001447785.1 Gekko japonicus
CCATTTTAGGGGTGGAACAGGGGCTCAGCAGTGCGTATCATCCCGAGACCGACGGCCAAACAGAGAGAGTGAATCAGACCCTGGAACAATATCTTCGTTGTTTTACTAATTATCAACAAAATG
>NW_015174339.1:242440-257502 GCF_001447785.1 Gekko japonicus
CTCCACCGATCATTCTGGAAGGAGATGAACATTTTGAAATCTCTGACATCCTTGATTGTAAATTGAAACGTGGTAAACTCTGGTACCTTATTGAATGGGTGGATTTCGGTCCCCAGCACCGTGAATGGGTGGAAGAAGGGGATATTCGGGCCCCTTACTTGATTCGTGAGTTCCACAGGAAGTTCCCGGACAAACCGGGAGGTCTCCCGCCCAGCCCGGGAGATCTCCCGCCTGCCCCAGGAGATGTGTTTTAAGATGTATTTTTTGGGGGGCAGTATGTCAGCAAGCTGCCATTATGTTTTCTATGACCTCTGTGTACATATTGATAAAAGGGTTGGAACACTTTCCCTATGAGGAAAGGTTAAGGCGCTTAGGGCTCTTTAGCTTGGAGAAACGACGACTGAGGGGTGACATGATTGAGGTTTATAAGATTATGCATGGGAAAGAGCAGGTAGAGAAAGAGGTACTTTTCTCCCTTTCTCACAATACAAGAACCCGTGGGCACTCCATGAAATTGCTGAGCGGTCGGGTTAGAACGGATAAGAGGAAGTACTTCTTCACCCAAAGAGTGATTAACACTTGGAATTCACTGCCACAGGAAGTGGTGGCGGCTACAAGCATGGACGGCTTCAAGAGGGAATTAGATAAGCATATGGAGCAGAGGTCCATCAGTGGCTATTAGCCACAAGGTATAGATAGGGACTCTGGGGCAAGTGATGCTCTGTCATCTTGGTGCTTGGGGGGGGTCAACAGTGGGAGGGCTTCTAATGTCCTGGCCCCACTGGTGGACCTCCTGATGGCACTGGTATTTCTGGCCACTGTGGGATAC
The DNA here is from genome assembly GCF_001447785.1 of Gekko japonicus. Classification (NCBI taxonomy): domain Eukaryota; kingdom Metazoa; phylum Chordata; class Lepidosauria; order Squamata; family Gekkonidae; genus Gekko; species Gekko japonicus. The sequence continues at coordinate 243,270 of NW_015174339.1, forward strand.
AGAGTGTTGGACTGGATGGGCCTTTGGCCTGATCCAACATTGGCATCTCTTATGTTCTTATGTTCAGCAAGGTCTGAACACACTTGAAAAGTGGACGAATGTGCACAAGCTGCAATTCAACAATGATAAGTTTAGAGTTCTACATCTGGGTGACAGAAATGAGAAGCATGCATACTGGATGAGGGATACACTTCTAGGTAGCAGGGTGTGTGAACATGATCTTGGGGTACAGGTGGACTGTAAAAAGAAATATAAGCAGTCAGTGTGATGCAGTGGCCAAAAAGGCTAATGTGGTCTTGGGGTGTATCAACAGAGGCATAACATCCAAATCACAAGTTGTCATAGTGCCGCTGCACACCACATTGGTCAGGATGTGCTGGAGTACTGTGTGCATTATTGGAGGCCTCACTTCAAAAAGAATGAGGACAGAATGGAGTGGGTTTAGAAGATAGTGACAAGCATGATTAGGGGCCTGGAGAAAGGCTGAGGGACTTGGGAACAGTGCTCCCTCTAAGCTGTGGAGTCCTGTGAGCAAAAATTCTACTTTGTGAGCTACTGGCATTACAGTTGTGAGTGAGCAATTTGGCTGCTGCCTAAATTAGTTTGCTCTGGAGCCATCCTTCCTGAGCAAAGGCAAAAAGGTGTGAGCCGGAGGCTAAAAAACTGTGAGCTAGCTCACACTAACTCAGCTTAGAGGGAACACTGCTTGGGAATGTTCAGTTTGGAGAAGAGGAGGTGGGGGGCATGATCACTCTCTTTAAGTATTTGAAAGGCTGTCACTTAGAGGAGGGCAGGGAGCTGTTCCTATTGACAGCAGAGGATATGACTCACAATAAGTGTTTAAATTACAGGTGGAAAGGTACCAGCTGGATATTAGGAATTTTTTAAAAAGTAAGAATAGTTCAACAGTGGAACTGGCTACTTAGGTAAGTGGTAAGCTCCTCCCTCCGGCAGTCTTCAAGTAGCATCTGGATGATTACTTGTCAGGGATGCTGTAGGCTGATCTTGCATTAAGGAGGGGGTTGGGCTAGGTGGCCCGTAGGGCCCATTCCAACTCCATGATTATATGATTTTATGATTCTATGATCCTAAGATAATTATAGGTGAAGATAAAGTAAAATGGCAGCCCACCATTCCCCAAATAGGCTTGCCAAGTCCCCCTGGGGGCGGGGAAACCCCCGCCCCAGAGGCCCGTCACCCACCGCCGGCGGATTGGGCCCCAGGGGGAACCCCACCCCCAAAGCACGTGACTTGCCCAGCATCAGCACGTCACCTGGAAGTGACGCAGCCACGCCAGGTGCGCCGGGGGCGGGGCCGCGGTCATCCGAGGGAAAACTCTATGTTTTTCCCTCGGATGACCGCAGCCCCGCCCCCGGCGCACCCGATGCGGCTGTGTCACTTCCTGGTGATGTGGTTGCGACACGCACGCACGCACTCCAGGAGCAAGCCAGGAGTTTCCCGCTGCAGCTGAACCTAGGACTTGGCAACCCTGTCCCCAAATGAGTAACTGTAGGGAAGATTCTATACATCTGTCCATAGGTCACTTGTGGAATCCTACATTTGAATGCTTGCCTTTTGAATTAGATATTTGAGAAAATGAGTAAGTGATCTGCACTCTGCAGGCAGGCCAGATCTCTTCTGGAGTAGTGTCTCAGGTATAGATCACAGGGCTTCGGAGCATCAACAGGTGCTGGCAGCCAAGAGCTGGAACTGGGGGCAAGGAAGAGGAAATTGAGACAAGGAGAGCTGGTACACAGGCTTGCATCTGGTGGACTGCTTGATCCAGCAAGGCAGCTTCTTTTCCAAGCCTCAGGCTAAATAGGCTGGGAGGTAATAGGGCTCAGCTGTGCTGCTGGTAGGCATTGAGCTCTGGGGCAGAGCTTTGCTGTGGCCAGGATCCTGCAAATATCATCCTCACTGCCTGGCTCTGGATGGTGTTATGTGCTGCCAGTCTGGCATGTTGCCTCCTTTGGGCCATTTCGGTCTGGGCCTTCTGTCACCACCATTCCTGCAGAGAGGGGACAGGTCCTGAGGGGCTGTTGGTCTGGATTTTAGACCTGCATATTGCTGGTATGGGGGCTATCTCAGGGACCGTTAGAGAGTTTTCACTTGCAAATACCAAAAGGGTGTTCTCTGGCACATTGTATCAAACAGCTGGACAAGGTAGTCAAAAAACAGAACAGTGTGATTACAAATTGTTACAAACCTCCAGTCCAAACTGTGAGAGCCAAATAATACTTTAATTATGCACGTTACCAAGCTCCTGCAGGAAATAAACCAACTACCCCTTAAATAGAAAACTGTGATAGTGAATAAATTACTTTGTCCTCCTTCCCTCTGTAATGGTGCACAAATCTCTGGATTCTGCCACAGAGTGATTGTGTATGTCCAAAGACACCTGAACAAACATCTACTGATTTTTCTCTTCTTCTGATTTAACAATTAATGCAGTTGTACAAAAGGACTTAAATGAATTAAGATGCAAAAACTCATTCCGTCCCACTAACGGATTTAACTTCTTCATTTCATTTTAGCCTAATTGTTTACCTCGGTCTCTGTACTGATTGTCCAATATCATAGTTTTGACAAGAAAAAAAATATGGTATTGGTGGAAGTTAAGGAGATAAGGATTTTGGTAGCCATTGCTAAGCATGTTATCTGCAGGGCTGTTAAATTATTGCAGTCATTTTGTTTGTCCGCTCTTTAGGATCTTCCTTGTAAGGCATGGAAGGATTCTATTCTGTTTTGCCTTTGTTTTAATGAGCATTTGAGGCAGCTAGTTAAAATTCAGTATGTACCGAGGGAAACCCATGCTTGACTAAAAGCTGCCCAGAAGAAATAGTATAGGTCACACTGATATAAAGGTAGTCTGACTAGATTTGTTATCCACAATCTAATTTAAGTAAGTGGTAAGGTTGAACTCTTGTGGCCACATAATTTCTGCCTATCGCCCACACAAGCATCTGTTCTGAGTGGTCTCTCAATACTTGTCTGCAATGTTAGCTTTCCTCTGATGCAAGGAGCCTTTTACATCGGCCAAAAACTCTTTGTGCTAGAGAGAATAATTGATGATACCAGAACAACTTTGTAACACACAGCCCATTAACTTGGATCCAAAGATCTCTTCCACTAAGTGGTGAGTCTTCCTTCAAAAGAGGAAGTTATTTGCTGGTCAGAGGAAGAGTTTTCTCTGATGGAGGGAGCCGTCTTTCATGGAACCCATTGTTTTGGTGTAGGAAACCAAAAGAATTTTATTTTTTATTTTTTTTATTTTATTTTACATGTGATTTATATACCGCCCATGACCCCTAGTGGGTCTCAGAGCAGTTTACAGAATACTACAGTGTAGTAGGTAATCCTATCTAGGGCCACAGTGTGAAAGGGGAGGGGAGACCTACCAGCACCCTTTTTTCTTTCCGGCATAGACTTTTTCCTTCTCTTGCGGCTTCATTGTTGTTCTGGCGCTCTAGCTGGCAGTCGGTCAGGCTCAAGCAGGCAGTCCCGATTTTTCCTCTCCTCAGAGCGGGCGCAGCATCGGCCAATGTCCTGAAGGCTCCTGCCGTGCTGCATCCACATCATCGCGCCGCTCGACTCCGACTCCGATTCCGACTCCGCCTCTGCTCCACCTCTGCTCGACCAGCCGCTGCTTTACTGGGTTGCTTCCGCCGCCATTTCTCTCTCGCTGCTGCCGCCGCCGATTCTTCTTCCTCGTCTCTGCCGGTCGCCCCCCAGCGTAAGCCAGGAGGAGGGTGCCCCCTGCCACCTAGGGCAGGTACCCATTCCTCTGTTGTTAATTAGAGCCGCTGGGTTGGCGGGAGCTGGGACGGGGGACGGGGGCTCAGCCCGGCCGCGGTGGGGATTCGAACAGCCATTGTGGCTGTTTGCTACAGATGTTTTACAGCAGGCGTTGTATTGCCTGCGCCACCGCTCTGGATAGGGTTGATGTTCAGAATGAGCATGTACAGGAATCTCAGTTACAGTGAACACCCAATCCATTTCGCACATCTGCTGACAGAAAAGCTCATGTCATAATGGAATTTTATTTGTTTAAGGTGCCAAAAGACTTTTTCTTAGGTTGAAAATTAACACAATTAACCTCTCTGAAATCCAGTAGGAACTTTCTCAGAATTCCCATAGGACTGAAGCTGTGCAAAAGTGTTTGATTATAATCAACTCAAATACAAGGGAGCTTAGGCAGGAGATATTTTTAGTGGGCTTGTGCTTTGAATGTGTCCAGTGTTTATTAAGGTTGCCAACCTCCATGTGGGACCTGGAAATTTCCTGGAATTACAACTGCCCTCCAAACTGCTGAGAATTACAACTGCCCTCCAGACTGCTGACTGATTAGCTTGATAGTGCAAGTTTTTATATATCCACCTAACATACTCAAGTATTTGCTTTCATATGGCATAAACATTGGTACTCTGTTTCTGAATTTTATGTGGCCTGAATGGATGTAACTTTTAATGCTTCAAGACTTGTATGTCCCATTTGTAATTTTATAATTTTTATAACAAGAATGTGTGTGGAGGGGAAGAGGGGATGACTGGTTGTGAAGCAGCTTTACAGCCCTACGTGTAACAGGCCCGACACAGGGAATGGTTTGGGTAACAGGACTCTCCAGATAAACCGTGGGTCTGTTCCCAGGGAATGGGATTGAGCCACACTTTGGGGAGAATGGATAAGGTCACAAGGCCTTTGTCTACCACACCATTCTTCTTTATCCCAAAGTTATTCAGCAATTTGGGGTGCTATTGGTAATTGTTCTAAATGTATACAGTATCATTTTAGCAATTTGGGAATTTATTGCAGAGAATGCAGTAACAGCTGCTGATGAGGCACAGAATTTTAATGGTCAGACAGCTAATTGTCTAGCCTATGGAAAGGGTAAAAATATATTCTGTTTAAGAGTCTTCATGCCCCTGTGCAGGCATTTGTTGTGTTCTGCTACCCTCCCTTCTTAGGAAAACATGGGACTGTTTCATGGCCAAGCAAAAGTTTTTGAGGGATGGTCTATGATAGGTTTGCCAGCCTCCAGGTGGGGCTTGGAGACCTCCCACTTAGAACTGAACTCTAGACAATAGGGATCAGTTCCTTGGGAGCAAATAGCTGCTTTGGAGGGTGGATTCTGTGGCATGCATCTGGCTGAGGTCCCTCCTCTCCCCAAACCCTGCCCCCCCACAGGCTCCACCTCCAAATTCTCCAGGTATTTCCCAACCCAGAGCTGGCAACCCTAGCCTATGATCAACTTGTTAGGGCACTCTTTTTTTTACTTGCTTCATGTTGTTGGGAATGGAAAGGAATAATTAGTCATGGTCCATGGACCTGATAAGCCAAACTAGTTGGACAGAGGAAGCTACAGGGAAAGGGGGAGAAAGAAAGGTCTGGGGAAAAGTCTGACTGGTCCAGGAGCACAGCCAAACAGTGGGATAGGGTTCCTGTGATCTTAGTATGGGACAGGTCCAGTGATTTCAGCAGTGGCTGAGGTTTTGGGAACAAAATCAGTGACAAAGATTGGAGGGCTCAGGGAAAATGGGGATCACTATGAGAAGACAAAATTATTGACTACTAGGAGAAAGGTTTGTTGTGGGAAGAAATACAACGTGCTCTAGAAAGAGGCTCCAGGTGAGTGTCCCGGCTATGGCTAGTGGGGTGGCAGAGGGAAGGAGAAAACAGAGGGAGGTGAGGCCTCACGAAATGTTAGAAAACCTTGCAAATTCAGGCTCACATTTGAAATGCTTCATTTCCTTCTGCTTAGCTATAAGGCAGAGCAGTCTCATTTTGCTGCCCCAAGTGTGTAGTATGGGAGGAGAGCCGCATGGTAACAGGTATGCTTCCCTCCACCCCTGACTTATGATGATTTGTGGTTATGCAGTGGCAGCTAAGGTGGAAAAGCACCTTCTGCTATGCCATGTCTTCTGGGTTCCAAGTTGTTCTGTAGCCAGTTTCAGGGTTGCCAACTCTGGGTTGGGAAATACCTGTAGATTTGAGGTGCAGAGCCTGGGGAGGGCAGGGTTTGGGGTGGGGAGGGACCTCAGCAGGGGATAATGCCATAGAGTCCACTGCCCAAAGCAGCCATTTTCTCCAGGAGAACTGATCTTGGGGATCTCCAGGTGCTGCCTGGAGGTTGGGAAAACTAAGGGGAGGGCCAGGTTTGTTGAAGGACTTCAGAGAGGTATATTACCATATAGGTCACCCTCCAAATCAACCATTTTCTCCATGGGGACTGATCTCTGTAGTCTGGAGATTTGTCATTCAGAGAGATGTCCAGGCCTTCCCTTTCCCCCCAGCCCCTTTCAATTCCAAAGCTGCTTCCCGTTTAACACTTTAACTGATTAAGAGTTGAACTGACTCCCTGCTAATGCCTCACAGCCTCTTGGGACTCCTAACTTGGGAGTTGTAGTTCTAATTCCCTTTGCTATGGTTGCAGTAAGGTCAGCTGAGAATTTCAACTCCCAAGGGGCAACACATCAAAAGTGGGGGTGTAAGAATGGAGGAGCCAGTGGGACAGGCCAGTAGGCTGTCAAGGCAACTTCCCCAGTGGCCAGTGGGAAAGTAGGTGAGTCATCGCCAGCATGGCTTGCCATATGTATATGATGCCACAGTACAATTATGGAGTCCTGACCCCAAATTTTTAAACCTGTGAAACTTGTAGCAGTTAATGAGAAATGTACCACATGAACAGCAAGAGACCAGTGAAGTTAAGAACATGTATCTTACAAGATTCAGTTAATAACATTGGGGAAGACTGGTGTTACTAGGTTCTCCACATTGTTAAAAATAGAACTAATGGAGAGTAAGAGGCCTGGAAAAGGTGATCAAACTCTCCCCACCTCTCTGCCAACTTATTGTGCATTCGTTTTGAGTTGCAGGTACCAGGGAAGAGACTGGACCCCAGTGCACTTCAAAAACACAGCTGCAGCTTTATTGATTACAGAATATGCCCTAGCAACAAGCACACACTGCACTCACCCACTTATATATACTGACACTTATCCAAATGAGTAGCCAGGCCTTCAGTGCTTATCAGTCAAGAGAGAGCTTCAAGAGAGGGTCACTGCCTGATAGGTCTATGCCCCACCTCAAGTGTGTGTAGATTTTATAGTCTATTCTTATTTCTCCATGGCTTTGCTGACCAATCAGGGAGTCTTGGTATGTATGGTCATCTTGGCACTCAGCAGTATAGACTTTGTGATTAGGTGAGATGGTTTTGCCTCATGGTTGGGTGACCTAATACGGTGATCTTGACTCACAGGTATTGTAGAACTTTGCTTGTATGCATCTTTATTCATGTTCTCTGGGATTTTCATTTTTCTCAGGCATGGATATGGTGAGAGCCTTTTTCAATCACCAGGGTCATCTGGGGACTTACTTCTGGTGGTGTCTTTACTCCTGTAATCCCAAGTCTTTTTCTAACCCGGGTCTTCAGCCCATGCTCATACTCTCATTCTCTCATTCACACAGCCAGACAAGTCAATTACTTATACGTTATAGGTTACATGAATTAATGTCTTAAACTGTCAGTTTCTGCTCTGTTCCTTTGAGAGGAAGTCAAAAACCATCAGCTCATGCCATTACCTGTATAGAACATGTATTTTTAGCTTCCACTTTTAATAAGCTCAATGGTCTGAAAAACACTTCCCAGTTTTAACAACTGTTAGCTAAGAATTATAAACTGCATAGACACAAAATTTTATGCCTCATACCATCGTCCCAGGATGCTTTGCTTCTCTTCCCTGCCATCGCTACTGCATGATTGAACAGGACTAGGTGAGACTGTGCATCCATGACAGCTACCCCATGACCAATCCAGTAGACTGTCTACAGCAGGGGTGTTGAACTCATTTGTTATGAGGGCCGGATCTGACATAAATGAGACCTTGTTGGGCCGGGCCATGTGTGTCAAAAATGTAATGCCAGATAGCAGAGATATAAGCTTTATAAAGGACACAAACACAAAGGGCTTTTTTTTAAACTTAAAATCATGCTTAAAACACTAGCACCCTTGCAATATTTTGGTTATTTAACTATGTCTGATAACTGACACTACTTGCTCTGAATTATTGCATCAAAATCTCTGTGCTGTTGCAGTCTTGAGTATACTGTTCAGGTGTGTATCTGTAAGCTGCAAACCTACGATGACGCAGCAGCAGCAGAACTGGAAGAAGCAGCAGAAGGCAGCCATTTCCACTGCGGGCCTGATACAAGCCCTCCTGGGCCACATGTTTAACATCCTTGGTCTAGAGTTTGATACACTGCTGCTGCTATGGTGCTTCTTCTAATTCCTAGTGTGGGGCACATATGGGACTTTGAACATGTGTGAGACGCCAGTCAAAGTATTTAAAATGTGTGAGGTCTGAAAAGCTTTTTTTAAAAAGTATATTGATATTCCATAAGGAATTTACCTCATTGGCAACCAGAAATATATTTTTGAATGTTTTAATAACCACAAGAAGACAATGGGATGAAAACAAAGGTATTTCAGTCTTTTCCAAAGCAATTATTAAATGAAAGATGTTAATGTATTAAGCTGGAATACATTTGTTTGTATGAGTATTTGGGGTAGCTATTTTCCCTCAGGTTGACTGATAAATTTTGTTTATGGCAAGCACCATATCAACATCATAGTATGCATCTGAGCAGTGTGCTCTCATCCTCCTTTCTGTTTGGAATTTGTATTCTATAGTGGGCAGAAGTTGTTTTAACATGGACATTCCCTTAGGCTTCACTACTTTCTGATCGTGCTTAACCTTCAAAATGTTTTTATAGATCTGATTTCTTTCCCAAACATTAAGTTGCTTTTTAATGCCTCTGTTCAAAGTCACAGCAAGTTTCTTTGGAATCATTTAGAGGACAAAATTGACTAGCAAATTGTATCCAATTGCATCCATTACTGAACTGGACTGCAGAATACTAGAGCAGTAGATGTGAAAAAAAAATCCCCTTCTTTTATCTCTGCATGAAGTTTTCTCTGGTCTGCCTTTGAATAGTACTGGCATGTTGGAAAAGCTGACCAAATTCTTATGTTCCTGTGAGTGTGTGGCTTGCCTCCAAACACCAAGATGTCTGGCTGAAGGCATGCAATTTAATTGATGCAGCCCTTATATGAAGTAAGGTGGCCAACTCCTGGTTTTGGGGGTGGAGCTTGAAGAGGGCGGAGTTTGGGGAATGGGAGGGACCTCACCAGGGCACAGTGCTATAGAGTTCACCCTCCAAAGTAGCCGTTTTCTTCAGATGAACTGATCTCTGTTGCCTGGATACCAGTTGTAATAGCTGGAGGTTGGCAACTACTACCAACTACTACCTGGAGGTTGGCAACCTTAATATGAAGTGATAAAATTGTTTCTTGTGCTATGTAGTGCTTAAAAGCACAGTACCACACATGTGTTCTGTTCAAACTGCATGCTAGTACTGATAGGACAGCTGTACTGCTGATGCATGTGAAAAAAAGCATTTTACAGAGTGCTGTTTTAGGAGACTTTATTGCAACCTCCGTTTGGCAATCACAATTTTAAATTGACCCTCTGACTATGTTTGAACAAAATAATCAGTTTATGATGGATCAGATCCCATATGCTATCCATATGCTATCCAATAGGCCCTTGTTCTTCAATGGCTGAATCGTTAACCCTAACAGGATTGCCCTCTGTAGGTCACCAGAACAGTACCACTTGTAGTGGGTCTGGGATTTCTACAGTTATCTATTTCTGTCTTTCCCATTCAATAAACTGGGCTGGGAGAAACTAGGAAGCTTCAAATTCCAGATACCCAGGATGTGATGCATCTAGGAAGATCCAAATCTTGAAGGTCAAGATTTAAAACCTGTCCAGTCTATAGCAAGCTTTTTGCAGCACTGCTTTTCCCCATTCACAAGGGTAAGTTTTCTTGGCACTTAGCTTAGGTAGGACTGGCAGGGAGGGTTTACTGGTAGCAAACCCAAAATGAGATTGTTCAGCTTTGCCTGTTCTGCAATTGTTGTTTCCAGTGATATAAGAACCTCCACTAGTGGAAGAGACAGAGAAGGTTGATGTTGGTTGCTTTTCTCTCCTAAGTGTAGCTGGTGCATTACCTTTTGAAGTTCACAGTCAGCTGTTGGTGGCAGGGGCACTAGCAAAAGATCTACCTCTGTTAGTACTACATAGGACCCAACCTAGTCTTACTGGCTTTGATGATTCTGACAGGAGTGCTCTGTGTTCAAAGGGAAGATAGGGGATGTGTATGGATAGGGTCAGTGTTGTGTAGTAAACTTGAACATGGGAGTTTGTTTAGATTTTCATTTTTTTATTTATCCCAAAAGGAACTGTTTAGTGACAGGGTTGTTCAGTACAGGTTTTGTTGTTTATTTCATTATTGCTGTTTGATTTTCATAATTCTGTTATTATTTCCCATTGGTTTCAATGGAAGACCCCCCTCACTTTTCTTGGGTTGTCAAGGCAGAGAAGAAACAAACAGTGGTGCTGTGGGAATTTTTTTTTTAAATTGTATTTCTGCTCAGAGATCCCTATGTATGCTGCATACTGTTTCATCCGGGGATCTAAAAGACAGCCATCTCTCAGAATGTTCTCATCGAAATAAGCTGTACAGCGTATTGCCTTATAGGTCTCTTGACAAAAGCAGTGTGCAAAACTCATAGGGATCTCTGAGTAAAACCTAATAACAGTCTTTTCTCCGCTGAGGGCTGCACCATTCCCCCCCCCCCCCCCCTCCTTGATTCTGCATTGGTGCAGACCTCTTCTTTGCAGTTTTGCATCCCAATTGGACAATGTCATGGTGGCTGTGGTATTCCCAAAGGACATTCACACTGCCAAATTTCACATGGATAGAATAAAGAGGCAGCCCTTTTTGAGGCAATGAAAGGTACCCCATTTAACATTGAAGCCTATGGGAAAATTGATGTGAAAGATTACGAACAGTAACACAGTCAGCACTGCAGCCACTTAGTTGGAAGAACAGTAATACGAGGAAGAGACAGGGCATTTGGTGACACCTGGAGGGTAAGGCATCTGGGTAGGGAGGCAGTAGCAGGAGTACCTTGCGGTAGGTTTGCTTGAAAGTAGGTTTGCTTGAAAGTTTGCTTGGAGAGCAGCAGACAAATAGAGGAGTGCAAACTGCAAGAGAACATTTGGCATAGCAGGACAGGCATTGGGAAGAATGAGAAGGCAGCGTTTCGCCCCCCCCCCCCATATCCTTCAGGATTGGAATACCTCACACATATATGTAATCATAGTAGCTACAGCTTGCAGTTAATCAGGAAAGCCCAGAGCCTCTCTCTCCTCCCTCACCTAAGGAACTCTGGGTTCTCTCTACGGCTTTATTAAGATATTCTGACTGGCTTGTAAAAGTGAAACCAACAGAGACATAGGCTGCAATAGTAAAAGAAACCAAAACAAGATGCAAGAAAATAATGACCTTTTTTGTTACAGGCAATTTAGATAGGGAATTTGTATCATTTTAATAATAATTACGGTAATGATGACGTGTCCCATATTTGTAATTATTGCAATTAATAGTGCAAGCAATGCACAGGTCTATTGTGTAATGGTTACATCAGACTAGGACTGGAGAGAATGCTGTTCAAATCCCCAGTCTGCTTTAACGTTTGCTGGGTGACTTTGTGCCACTCTTCCTTGTTTGCAACCTCTGGGGTGCTGTGAAGGTAAGTTAGAGAAGAACTATGTATACTGCCCAAGCTTCTTGGAGACAGAGCAGGATTTTTTAAAAATGTGGTAAGCGGTAGATAGGTGAAAACTTTGGTAATATACCTCTAGAAATGATAACGCATTCTGGGAAGAGCAACTATTAACACTGTACAGGTTTTGGTCAGAATGGTTACAAAGCTTAAGGTGCTGTGCATGGATTATTTGGAAAGGAAGCTGTAGGTTTCCTCTGCATATCTGGTGAAGCTGAGTTCATATTATGCTACCATCCAGGCTGTTTTTCTGTTGTCCCAAGATGACAATACATAAACATAGCCTACAGGCACATATTAAAATGCAAATCTTTAGCTTCTTTTAAAGATCTTCTGTTTTCTATCAGCAAGCAAACCAAATTATGCATTTTAAAAACTGTTTACAGCCGCTCATTAGTATTCCCAAATGAAAGCTATGTTTAACAAAATCTAGAGAGTGAATCCGATGTAGTTTTAATAATTAATTTTAATGAATTTGAGGTTTTGATATTTATAGAAAACTGGCAAGGATGTAGATACAGCAACTTGGCATTTATAAAATATCAGCTTCAGCAGATGAGAAAATTGAAAATTGTCTATAGAGCATTCATTAAAATCCCAAAGTAGGTAAATAACTAATTGAATACCATCTGTCTGTTTATAGTCTCTTAATAAAAATTTTTCTCATACCCTGATTAATGAATTGGCTCTTCTTTTTCTGAAACCATTATTTTTGAAGGTGGTTTGACACAATGTTACTGCTTTGAATTTATAATGACTACTTTTTGGTACCTGTTACCAGATGTCCTGTTGAGGACAAGATAGACAGTCAAACAGTGAATGTATGTAGTGAGCCATCTGCATTCAGGATGTCTATTTTGAAAATCATTTTAGACAAGTGACATTATGCCTCTCTTTCGACTTAGGATGGCAGAAACAGTTTTCTCTTGGCTCAGGTGTCACTCATTCACTGTAAAAATTGAGAACTATTTGCTTAATCTGTTCATTTTAAACTGTCTTCTGAAAAATCCTGGGCTGCTTTGGGGCTTATCAGAAAATTAATAATGGTAGGCAAGGTTTCCTGAAAGATACCTTACCTACCAATATGGATTTTATCCAGCAATTTACAGCTGCAGGGAAGTACTGATTGTTCAGTTTATGTTGTCAGTTGAAGCAGAGCAGAAGTGATATCCAAGAAGCTTGGCCAGTACCTCACATAAATTGTCCCTAAATCATCCCCCTGAAGGCTTTGCAATGTGCTGTGGTTGTGGGGAAAATGCAAGGATATTACAAGTATCCGTGTGGAAAGGACTCCATGAAAACAGAAATCGGAAAACCACTAATCTACTGGAACAAGATATTGATGGTTGTGTTGGTTAAAATGATCATGTATCTTATACTTTTAATACAGTGGAACACTTAGATCCAAGGGCAGCAGCACCTTAGACAGAGACCAGCAAGAGTATCCGGGTAGAAGCTTTGACTGATTTTGCATTAGAGTTGCCTCGCTGTTGCGCCGCCGTTTGCCCCGGTCCTATTGGTCAATTTCACATCCGAAGCCACGGGGCTGATTTTGACCCGCGGCTTCACCCAATTTCCCCCGCAGTTTCATGATCCTGTTTTTTGAGGATCAATGAAACTGCGGAGGAAATCGGGTGAAGCCGTGGTCAAAATCAGCCCCGCAGCTTCTGGTGTGAAATCGACCAATAGGACCGGGGCAAACGGTGGTGCAACAGCGAGGCAGCTCTAGTGTGAAATCAGTCTTTGACTCTGGAAAGGTTATACCCTGAAACTCATGCTGGCCTCTAAGATGTTATGGCACTAAAATCTAACTGTTCCACTGCAGACCAACATACCTATCCTCAGAAACTTTAATACAGTGTAGACTACTGTTTTGTAAAACCTATTAATGTGAACTTTAACCAGCCCTTGTAAAAGTTTAATTTTTGTATATGTGTGATGCTAAGTGGTAATTTCCTGTCTTTTCTTTTTTTAAAAGGAGTCTAAGAATGCAATGGCTGAAGAGCAGGGAAATTTTAGAGTAATGGTGCCTTGGATTTTAACGGTGATTCTGACATTATGGAGTGATTGTGGCAATGGACAAGGTCAAGGTAAGTGGAAACAATTTTAATTGTTGAATGAAAGTATTAATTTTGTTCAGCATATTCATGGAGTGTCGTATTTTATGTTCCTGGCCACTGATGAGTTTGCAAGTAACTAGGAGAGATGTATGGAAATATTTTCTCATTTTGCTTGGTTCTTTTAGATGTATATCTATGGAAAACTTGAAGTCAGGGAAATTATTAAATGTGATGCAGTGCATAATTTAAAAGTAGTAAAAGCCATTCATCATTTTGCTGATGTATAAAGGATGATTTGCATTCTCTGTGTGATAACTTTGGATTGTGAAGGGAGTCACATGTTCATTCCTCCCTAGCAGCTTTTTCTTAATGACTGTCTGTGCAAGCTTAGTCACATTTCCAGAAAACCAGCCTCATTTTAGATATTTGCTATTTTTCTTCTTTGCTTGGTTGTGATGGTTCTAGAAATCTCTTATCATTGTTA
>NW_015174339.1:257554-264783 GCF_001447785.1 Gekko japonicus
ATGCTAAGAATAAGTTACTTGCATGAATTAATAGAATCGAATCAAAGTTGTCTAAGATCATGGAGGTATTATTTTTAACAGACGGCTTAAGTTTAGAAAAGCACAAGGATGCCAGATGATTGCATGCTTGACTGTTTAAAGGTAGAAAGAGTTTGGAAGGTGGGTCGCTGTGACACTTTGAATTGTAGCCTCTGAGATTTCTCTGACACTTGTTTGACTCAGTGGAGAGAGCAAGAGTCCAGTAGCACCTTCAAGACTAACAAAAATTTGTGGCAGGGGCCCTGACCTGGATAGCCCAGGCAAGTCCAATCTCATCAGATCTCAGAAGCTTAAGCAGGGTCAACCCTGGTAAGTATTTGGATGGGAGATCCCAAAGAATACCAGGGCCAGGAGGCAGAGGCAGGATATTAAGCCACTTCTCTGAACATCCTCCATGCCCCAGTAGGAGTCGCCAGAGATCTCCATGACTTCCAGGCACAGGTGCACACACAAAAATGCAACAATACAAAAAATAATGGTGACAGAGTATGGGCTTTCATGAGTCACTGCTCATTTCTTCAGAGCAGTGACTCACTTCTGAAGATGTGAGCAGTGACTTACGAAAGCTCATACGCTGCCACAAATTTTGTTAGTCTTTAAGGTGCTACTGGACTCTTGCTCCTTGCTACTTCTGTTGACTAACATAACTACCCAAGCTGGGACGGCCATCTTGACTTTTTTGACTGTGGTATTTTACATGACTTTGTTGGCAGAGTTTAAATATGCAAAGGAAGTGGAGCACTAACTGTTTAGAGAAAAATAAGTAGGTTTATTTAAAGAAGAACAAACTGTTATAGAACATAGAAGAGAGCCTTAACTGACTAGACTAACTGCTGTGAGGGGAACAAGAAGAAGAAGGAAGCTCTGCAGGAGCAGGAAGTCTCCAGAAGAGCCAATCAGGTGACAGCAAGGACACAAAAAAAGTGGGAAGCCCCTAGTGTAGCTATGCTAGTTACAAGTTTTTCAGCTGTCCCCCTGTAGGGTGATCTTCAGATCTTCTTCATAAGGCTGCACTATTGACCTTGCATATTCTAACAGACTTCAGGGGTGACTTCACAAACTGTCCTGTCGAATGAACTGTTGTGTATAATATAGATCGAGATATACTTGCATGTATATTTTCAAGTTTTCAAGCATTAAAGTATACGGTCAGGTGTGTAAAATCTCTGCATTTTCCATTATTATCGAAAGACTTTATAACTTAGCTGCTTCCATTGCTGATGTTTATATAGTAGCTGTAAAAGAACCAGTGTGCAGTTGGCAATAGAACATGTTGAAAATGGGTTCTCAAACCTTGTGATAAAAACTCCTGTTAGAGCTGCCCTGGGGGGAATTACAGAGTTGATAGCTGTGCTAAAGAGAGAATAAAGTATGATGTTGATGGACTTTGGGACAAAGTTCTGGGTCCCTGCAGCTCAGTATGTGTTTGTGGAAGCACAAATGCAAAATATAGCACTGCCTGTTCTGAAAACACCTTCTCATATACAGGCACTGTATTGCTTTTCAAAGTTTTGTGGCAGCTGCAGCAGAAGGCTTTCTGAACAGCCTCACATCTGTTGGGAGCACAAGCGTTGCTCCCTGTGCCTCAGGCACTACTTTCTCAAGCCACAAGAGTAGCAGGACTTGCTTATTCTCTCCTGTTCTCTTTGCTGCCCTTCATCTCCATCTCCCACCCCTTTTTAGCTGCTGTTTTTCTCTCTGAAAAAGCCATCCCTGATCTGAAATAACTTCATTGACTTTCCTAGCCTGCTAGAGAAAGACATAGTGGTCAGTGAGCTAAATATTTCCAGACTGTGAAGTGTCAAATAATGAGTTTGTGACTACCACAGCTAGGTCGTAACCAGTGTTCTCTCTAAGCTGAGTTAGTGTGAGCCTGCTCACAGTTTTTTAGACTCCAGCTCACACATTCTTGTCTTCGCTCAGGAAGGATGGCTCCAGAGCAAACTAGTTTATGCAGCAGTCAAATCACTGGCTCACAACTTTAAGG
Organism: Gekko japonicus; assembly: GCF_001447785.1. NCBI lineage: Eukaryota > Metazoa > Chordata > Lepidosauria > Squamata > Gekkonidae > Gekko > Gekko japonicus. The sequence continues at coordinate 259,581 of NW_015174339.1, forward strand.
CCAGTAGCTCACAAAGTGGAATTTTTGCTCACAAGGCTCCACAGCTTAGAGGGAACATCGTAACTAAAAACCAAAGCTATTATAAATAAATAACAAGCTATTGTAAATAAAAAGCATAAAAGGATGTTAAAACCTAGGTGGTTTGGGGTATATTTTAGTTTTCCACATAACCAAAAAGCAGTAGCCAATGAAAGACACATATTATCGCATATATTATGAACATTACTTTTCTTTGAATGTATTTTAAAGTAATATTACTCAGAAGGAATCTTTCTTTCCCTTTAAAGTTTGGCATACTCACAGGAAACAAAACACATGAGCATCTTCAGACTTTTTTTGGCTGTCATATTGGCATTAATCAGGAGAACGTAGAAATAAAAGAACTGGCAGTAAAGAGAATGATACAGTGATGCATAAAATATAGCAGTGCTTAATCTTGGAATCCATACAAGATCTAATGTACTAATGTAAATGTGTTGAATACTGCTTGGTATTTTCATTTATATTACACTTAAATTAATTCAATTCACAATTGAATTCAGGCTTTTTGTGGTTGTTTAAAAAGTTATAAAGATCGTCACTGTTTTTGGTTGTTTTAATGGTATTATGAATTGATAAAATAGTTCATAGAGGTTTTATATTCAACATATTATATGTTTGGTTATAACCAGTACTTGATCCCATTGATCTGAGCTAACAGTGCAACCATATTTATTTTAAACATTTCTATGATACTTTCCACCCAAATCAGGGTCCCCAAGGTGGTGAACATTAAAACATTTCAACCATTGGAACAACACTTAATATATATATGTATAAATTAAAACAAGTAAATAAAACATAAACGCACAGACAGGGAAGAGAGCTATTAAGAGTTAGTGAGGGAACACCAAACCAAACAAAAAAGTCTTTCGCTGCTGGAAGAGGGAAACCAATAGAGGGTGACAGGTGAAGTTCCCTGGGGAGGGAGTTTGAAAGTTTTGGTGCCATGACCAGGAAGGCCCTTTCTTAGGTTACTGCCCATCTAGCTTCAGAGGCACCCAAAGCAGGGCCTATGAGGATGACCAGTGTGGTCAGGTAGGTTCATATGGGAGCAGGCAGTCCTTTAGGTATGCAAGCCTCAAGACAGATAGGGCTTTAAAGGTGAGTACTAATACTGGCCCCTTAAACTGGGCCTGGAAACAAATTGGGAGTCAGTGTAAGTGGAACTTGTGTGATATGGCCCTGATGATCTACTCCAGTCAGTATTCTGGTTGCACTTTTCTGTACCAACTACAGCTTCCAGACAGTCTTCAAGGGTAGCCCCATGTAAAGCACATTATGCCAGTCTAATATAGATGTTACCAGGACGTGCACCACAGTGGCAAAATCTTTCCCACACAGGAAGGGCCACAGCTGGTACACCTGCTGAAGTTGTTGAAAGGGGCCCCTAGCCACCACACTACTACCTGTTTATCCAAAAGGACGCCTGGATCCAGCAGCACCCATGCTCCTTTAGGAGCATAACCCTGCTCCTTTAGGAAGAGTGCAACCCCTCCAAAACAGGGGGCATCCCAATTCGTGGGCCAAGTCTCCCTTCACCAGTAGCACTTCTGTTTTGTTAGGATTAAGTTCCAGCTTGTTAGCCCCTTTCCATCTGAAAACTGCCTCTGGGTGCCTGTTAGGGTTGCCAAGTCAGAAACTTACCGCAGCGGGGGACTCCCAGCCATTTTCTGGAGCGCGCGCGCCGCATCCACATCACCCAGAAGTGACGCGGGTACGCCGGGCATGCTGGAGGCGGGGGCAGGACCGTCCGAGGGAAAACCATAGAGTTTTCCCTTGGATGACCGTGGCCCCGCCCCCAGCGTGCATGGCGTACCCACGTCACTTCCGGGTGACGTGCACGTGGGGGTGGAGTTCCCCCGGGGCCCAATCCGCCGGCAGCGGGGAACGGGCCTCTGGGGCGGGGGTTTCCCTGCCCCCCGGGGGGACTTGGCAAGCGTAGTGCCTGTTCATGGTCTGCATATGGCCTCCATGGGATCTGATGGAAGTATGGGACAAAGCTGAGTGTACATTGGTGGCAACTCAAACTCGGGATGACCTCTTCCAGCAGCTTCACGTAGATGTTAAAAAGCATGGGGGACAAGATGGGACCTTGTGGAACTGGTAGGCCAGAGCACCTCAAGCCCGGCCGTGGGATCGCCGGCGCGTCCTTGCGCTGGCGCATCCCCGGCTCCTGGCCGAACTGCGCATGTGTGAGCATGCGCAGTTCGCCAGCCTCCCCTTCCCACCGTCGCTTTCTCCCCGGCATCTGATCGTGCCAGGGAGCAATGGCGCCCCGGCTCAGGGGATCAATGGGATCCCACCGCGGTGTCTCTAATTCGGTGCGGCTTTTAAAAGCCGCGCTTTGGGCGCTTTTTTCCCTGCCATGTGGCAGGGACCTAAATTTCTACTTTTATCAAAAATTGTTTTAAACTGACTTTTTAAATGGCTTAAAAGGTTTGAATAGTAGTTTTACTTTTTCCTTAATATTTTATGTAACTTATAAGCTTTTATGTTACTAAGGTTTTTACTGGCTCATAACCAGCTAGGATAGTATCGGGAATTTTTCTATTTGTCTTTTTAATTGTTATGTACTGGTTGAAGACCGTAGCAATAAACTGACTCACTGAACTCTAGTGACTATTTAAGGGAAGATTGGGATATGTATTTTGGCAACTTCAGTGACTATTTAAGGGAAAATTGGGATATATATTTTACCTCAGGATGCATTCAATGACTCGCAACAACAAACTATTTAGAATGTTAGAGGCAAAGGCCAATCAGGCCGCACCATACACATCATGCAAATGACCTCTGTGTTCTGACTGGCTATTGGGGGGAGAGGAACAGCAAGCTGTTTAGAATATTGGAGGTGAGACTCAGGCAACGCAGCCAGTGGATAGGGACAGCTTCTGAGTGACAGATCTGGGAGCGAACTGATTTGGGAGCATGGGGAATGTTCAGGAGAGTCCATGACCAAAACAGAATTATATATAAGGAGAGATTTTTTGCTATGGTCGAGAGAAGATGTGCTTTTTTCCTGGATTTGGAGAGCAATATAAATGGCTAATACTACTATCCTGTCTGTTGCTTTAAATTAATAATGAAATAGGTATCTCACAATTATATATTTAGACCTAAACTGATGCCTAAAAGCTACATTATTTGGGGTTAATGAAAAAGTATTATTTGGGAATAATGAAAATATTGCTTTTAAAATATTAGTTTTATAATTCTCAGTGGTTTTAAAAACATTTACAAAGTAAGTAGGAAATACTTCAGCTTACAAGAGTAAAATACACATTTTCTATTTGAATTGTGCCAACTTAATGTGATAAAACACTCTAGAAGAATATGGGGTCAAGAATTCCAAATTACAACCTCTGTATATGACATGAAAAGAAGTAAATAAATGGTCTCAATGAGAGGTCAGTCGTAATGATAACATGAAAGTTAATTATGTTGCCTGTTTCCCACTGAAATTCAGTGCATTATTTCTGAAGAGTTTGTGATGGGATCAGATAATTTTCTGTGGGAAAGAAGAAAAGGAAGAATTAAACCAGAAGAATTTGAAATTAATTTGTTTGAGGTCCCAAATGGCATGATATTTAGTATGTTTCAAATAGCTATTTAAAACTGTACTGATTTATTTCTCAGTTTCTTCCTCAGTTTCTACTATTATTTTAATCTATGTCCTAATCAGTAGCTTAACTTGTTCACCAAATGTATTCTTTCTTGCAGTTCTTTCCCCCCCACAGCATAAGGCTAAACACTCTGCTTCTGTTAATGTTGCCAGATCATTAGGTACTAGGTGTTTTCCACTGATGAGCAGAAACTTATCATACAAATATTTGCACATGTGGAGTGTGATGTGCTTACAAAATTTATCCTATCTAATTATAATATACCATGGTAAACATGGCAGTCAAGAAATTTAGATTTAGATGAACATGATGAAACTGGCATTTGTTGAAACAAACAGGATTTGAATGCTCATCTTCGAGCTGAATCTGAGTTTTACAAATTAACCCTAGTTAAAATAAACAGGGGTTTCACATTATTTTTTAACCAAGTCTATGTTTCTGTTCTTAATTTTCGAACTTGAAGACTTTTTCTTGCTCTATTTTTCTAAAAAACTTTCTAATTGCTCAATGTAAATTTTGCTGATGATGTGAAATGGGATGAATCATTTTGTTTTCTTCTGTAAAACTACTCATTCATTGTATCTAGTATTCTCACCAATAAAAGCAATCCATGCAATTTACCATATTCAGAAAAATGCAGCCATGAGCAAGTACTGATCTGTAGAGTTTTTATGAATGTATTGCAGAATTTGCTGCCAGTATGGCTGCTCATTATCATAAACTGAACAGTTTATGTAGTATGTATAGCTGTGTAGGCAAATTTTAGGAACTAGCAATGTCATTTGCATATGGATTGTTCACCATGGTTGCAGCAGATGGCTGTGTTTGTAAGGTTTCTGTTGAGCCTTGATGTTGAAAATATTTTATTGACAATCCAGCACCATAGCCCCAATCCAGTAGAGGAGATCCACATTCAGGAATAGACCTTTTTTTTTAGTCATACCAATAGTGAGTGCATGTATAAATACATTGAGTTGGAGAATCAGAAATAAGTACTGCTGAAATATGCAGCATGTATTGTGGTTGGGCTTTCCGATGAACCTGAGCGAGATGAAGCTATTTACACAATACAAGTGAAACCTTCAGAATAGCTGAGTCCACTTGAAGTGGAGTATATGAGAGCTTAGAAAGAAAGATTTAGTGTTATATTCAAAGGGAATAAATAAGGTGCTGAGACCATGGAAGCGGGAAAAGTGCTGGTTGTTAGGTATTGCTGTGTCTTCATTTTTAATTGGAAGTATGTATTGTTTATGTGGGGTTTTTTGGTAGCTGTTGCATTAGTTGCTGTAATGGACAGCTAATGGCTTATGCGTTATACTGGTCTGAGAACCTTGATTGACAGAGAGTTTAAATGGAATTCTGGGGAATTTCACATTACCCGTCTTCTCCCGGTTTCAAGCCTGGAGTCTTCCGTTTGCAGATGAACCAGTAGAGGGTTGCCGTTTCACACACGGCTTGCCCCTACCGGAAAGGAGCCGATTCAGAAGCGGTTCGGCGTTTCACACATGCACCGCTTTGTTTCCCCACGGTTTTTTTTT
>NW_015174339.1:265087-292269 GCF_001447785.1 Gekko japonicus
GACCCGCACCCGGTTGAGAATCGGTTCCCTACCGGGAGAAAGCACCTGTCTGAAATTCCCCTCTGTTGACCTGAGGGAGTGGCTGTTGAGAGTGACAGCCGGACTTGACCATTTCCCCATAAAAGTGAAATAAAACAGTTTTTGTGCTGTGAATTAGTATCAGCCTCTTGTGTGCTGGATCAGAATATATCTATATATGTTTAAACAACTGGAGGGACAGACAGAGAAACAAAGAAAAAAAAGGCGGCTGCTCAGCTAAGAAAAAAAGGGAATCAGAGAATCATCATAGCTGCCTTGATTGGTATGATGGAAAATAAACAATAACGACTGTGATATAATTACAAAAAGTCAGTTCAGTTTTTCAAGTGCTTGATAAATGTTTATACATTTATGTGAAATCACATGAACCTTCACAATAAGAATAATCCAGTGACTTAATCCTCTTCTCTATTGCAGGATTGATTGTTATGATGGCAAGGTGAAAGATAAAAGTTTAATTTATTAAACAACATCAAGTAAGTTAGTTATGCCCACTGAATGTGGTATTAGCAGTCTGTGGTCTGTGGTGGGCAAAGGTTTAATAGAAGAGAATCAAACAATTCTTGTGAATCTTGTATGAGCGAGAGCATTTCATTCTCTATAGAAGGTTCCACGTCCAAGTTTCAGCTGCCCTCGTAGGGGGGCTATGCTTACAGCTGCTGTAAAATTTGATCAAGCTTATAAAAAATAAAAGGCTTTAAAGACATTCTACCAAAGGAGCAGTTATACTTCGTTGGTCTTTTTTTCATTTATTTTGTAAGGTCGCCTTATGGTGCTCTAGTTGGGACCAGGATGGACCATCTACTCAGCCACTTTGAGCAAGATGCCAATTTTTTGGTGTTTGAGTTGGTATGCTCTTTACTTGTTTCTTACCCCATATATCAATCCAAATCATGCTATACATGTGGTTATTTACATGAAAAGCAGAAGACAGTGGGCAAGAAGGAAGAAGACAGACCAAATAGATGTATAGATGTAGAAAAGTACATACATCAAGTAGAAAAGTACATACATCAACAGACCACTGTACATAAATATCCAAATAAACAAAATGAACCCAATTAGGATTATCTGTTTCTGGCCAGAAAGGGCAACTTCTTAAGTGCAGCAGAGGTGCTAGGGCTCTGGCCAGTTTTCAGGTCACTTCTGTGCTTGAAAAAGATCCAGGAGAAAGGGGGTTATGCATTTGGCGCATGTTAATATGCACTCTGTCTTTAATGTTAGCTCACGCACCATGGAACCAGGGTTCAAGGGGACCAGGCCAAGTAAATATATCCTTCATAGACTCATTCAGCTTGCCTGAAGCCAACAAAGGAAATGTGAAGGGACTTATTTTGCCATGACAATATGCTAAAGCCCTTATTATCTTCCTTCCTGTCAGCATCACTAGGGGACTACTTGATGTTTGTAGCATAGATCATCAATTAAACTTTATTTTCCATTGTCTCTAGCTACACTGCCACAACCGTCATATTTCCTGTTCAAGGTATTTTGTATTTCAAGGAAAGTACACTTATTGCCCTCCTCCTGTCTGCTATTTCAATGGGTCCAGGATAGGGTTGCCAACTCCAGACTGGGAAATTTCTGGAGATTTGGGGGTGGAGCCTGGGGAGGGCAGGGTTTGGGGAGGGGGTATGAAGTATAAAGCAAAGGTATAATGTCATAGAGTCCATTCTCCAAAGTATGCATCTTCTCCAGAACAGATCTCTGTAGTTTGGAGATCACATGTAATTCCTGGAGATCTCCAAGACCCATGTGAAGGTTGACAATCTTAGTCCAGGAAGTGATTGTGTTTCTCCCATGCTGCTGATGGATGCTGTGAGCCAAGTCTACTCCTTTTTGTGCTTCCCCAGGCAGACACTTGATTGGATTGGCTAGGAAATCAGCTCTGCACAGACTGGTGGAAGAGTAGACATTTTATTATGTTGCCTGTTTGTTAGTATAATCAGTATATGCTCATCAGCCTTTCTTTATATTTTGTATAACACCATTTGTGCATTCCTTCCATAGATGATAAGTTTAAAAAAACTGTGGAGAAGCTACACTGCATCTTGTACTAGGCCCTTGATGCTAGATGTAGCACTAGAGATTCACAGAACACCAAACAAGTGGGAGTCAGTGTTCATACCAAATAAAAGGTGTAAACAGCAGTTTTGAAGTATAGTAGCTCTGTAAGGCCGAGCGTCGAAGAATAGATTCTTTTGAATTATGGTGCTCGAGAAGATTCTTGAGAGTCCTCTGGACTGCAAGGAGATCAAATCAGTCAATCCTAAAAGACATCAACCCTGACTGTTCCCTGGAAGGCCAGATACCGAAGCTGAAGCTCAAATACTTTGGCTACCAAATGAGAAGGGAGCACTCACTGGAGAAGACCCTGATGCTGGGAAAGATTGAAGGTCAAAGAAGAAGGGGACAGCAAAGGATGAGATGGTTAGACAGTGTTATCGAGGCAACGGACATGAAATTAAGCAAACTCTGGAGCACGACAGATGATAGGCAGGCCTGGCATGATGTGGTCCATGGGGTCGTGAAGAGTCGGACTCGACTGTGCGACTGAACAACAAAAGCTCTGTACTCACTACAAATGCAAGTACAATCCAAAGTGTATAGAAGGGAAAGGGAAAGAGCAGCAAGTTGTTGGCCTTGCCCTCTACTTGGAACTGAGCTTGCTAGCTCTACCTGCTCCTACATGCAGTTGCCTAATTGTATCCACAGTACTCAACTGGCTTGCCAATTATTATGTCAATAGTATTGCCTTAAATTACTAATTAATATGGGGAGTTATGATCTTAGCTCAGGCAATAGGCACTTGTGGGGGCAAGCATCTATGTATACAGGGGTGCAGTTCCCTCCAGACACGCTAAAATAGATGCTGAGATTGACGTCAGTATAAATTGATTTTGTTTACTGAAGGTATTTCAAGCATACAATAACACAAGCACACATACAATTACACAGCATCTAGGAAGTATAGATAGAATAAAATAGCGCATTAGCAGGATGTTTTGATGATGGGAGATACTCTACCTGTCTCATAGTTGGATGGAACGAATCTCAGGAAAATGAGGGGGCTATGGGATGCCAGGGAAAGGGTCATGTCCTGAGCCGGCAGGCACACAATAAGACTCTGGCTGCACAACCAAGAGTCGGAGGCTTCGGGTAGGAAGGGGTCAGGTAAGGGTGCAAAAGTGCAAGTAAGAGAGAGAGAGCTGGTGCTGCGCAGCCTCTTTTATAAGGAGGCTGAGGGGTGGGCTTAAGCTTGTCCATCTGCCTTGGCACACCTCCTGCTAGTCCATCCCCAAAATATGCTGACTTGTGCTGGGGTCGAAGGTCTGCGGAGTGAGCAATCTTAGACCTAATGAAAAACTAGTTGTGGACAATGGCACCAGATGGGATTATGTCTTGTGCTAGCCAGAGTCATTGTTCCTTTGTTGTCTCATGTCTGCAGTTTCGACTGGATGATGTATTAGGTGGGAACAAACTGTTGCCTACGTGTAAGCAGAAGGGGTGCTTCATGGAGTTTGGTCCCCTGCCTTCTGGCTTGGTCTGGCAGTTGCCTGGCTTCTCAATGCTGTATGTGGCTAGGGAGCGGGTTCACCTCACTGCAAGTAAGAGGGTTGGTGACATACCGGAGCCATGGACACATTGTTTCACAGGAAGGCTTCCTTCTTCTGGCCATGTTTCTGTAGTTGGCAGCATTTGGAGTCACCTTATAGTTCAGTCCCTTTTGGACACAACTAGCACAGGTCAAGTTTTTCATAACTTATGAGTTCATAAAAGCACAATAGGGGCCTCGTAGGGCAACAATAGGATCCATCACCATCATCTGAAATATTAAAAAAGTGTTTCCAGTCTTGGGGATGGAACCTGTGCACATATAGTTGACACCTGCATAAGATGTTGTGCCTGTGCTGGGACAAACACACATACGGGAGGTAGGAACTGTGTGCCTAAGATCAATGTCGGGGTGGGACAAATGCATTTGCTTCCCTTCCATGTGTGTTAGCTTATCCCTGCATATATCATATGTGCCATGCTAGTAACTTTGTTCAGTGCAGAATGGATACTTGTTAATTCTTTGTTAGTGGAATGTTTTCATTATTCTGTGTGAATTTTCATGTATCTTTATGTCAATTATCTTATGTTAGTGGTTTCCTCTTATTGCCTTTTTATGCTGTTCAGCTTGCCTTTGATTCCAGTATAAAAGTCACTGTTGTATTCCTGCATACAGCTTTGCCTCTGTCTGTGTTTCCAGTGCTGCCAGCTATTGGTGATTTATGGTTTTATGCAGTTACAGTGAAGCATACAAACATGCAAGGCAGAAATAATGAAACAGTGAACTTAGTTTAATGATATAGGTCAGGGTTGCCAGCCCCCCCCCCCCCGGAATCCCCCACCCTTAGCTCCTGTTTCCTGCCACCACTTGGGAGTGGTGCCAAAGACAATAGGGAACCTTTAGTGTACAGAATAGCCACAAATAACACCCATCAAGGGAAGACCACCCACAATTCACAACAATATATACTCAAAACTATATATTACATTCATTGGAGTACAAAGATGGGTTAGTGGTCATAACCCAATAGAATGTATAGGTACATATCCAACAGATTGTTCATGGCAATTAAACATATTTTACAAAAAGAACATATTCAAAAGCAATGGTAGACTCCTCAGTAATTCCATACATAAATAGTGTCCATAGACCTCTAAACAGAAAGTAACTGCAGCAGAAGACTCCCACTGTGGAAAGAATAACTAGTATATCTCTCCCAGGTATAAATCAAGTTCTGTTTTTTTATAAGTTCAGATCTGTAGATTCCTATTAATAAGTAATGTAATACCCTTATGAAGTACTGACACAGTTTTACCTTTGTTTTGAAAACATATGTAAAAGTACACCCCCCTCCCCAGTGAATATGGAATCACAGACTTGAGAATTTATAACAAAAACTACATATTGAAAAAAGTGTCATTTACACAGCTTTAAATATTCAGCTGTTATTTCATTGCTGTTTCTTGATGAATGTTTTGGGGTGGAGTGTACTGATGGTGATACACTCCATTGTTGCATGCCCCTTATGGATAACTGCCAACCTGCTGAATCGATCACCCTAGATTATTTGTTTAAAAGGCCTGTGGTAAAAGGAAGAACAATGGATGAGTTTATACTGTTATTAATGTATGTAGTGTTTCTAGATATAAGACATGACTTTATTAGCCTTGGGTGTTGGCAGTGTTAGTCAATAGTTATGTGCCTCTCAGGTTGTCAGATTTGGAAGAGGGAGATGAAAGGAATGCATTATGCTGACATCATTTCTGAGCTAGTTTTAATTCCATGTTTCCAGCAACACTGGGTCAAATAATTAGGATATGCCTGCATCTGTCTTGATTGTCCTCTCCTTTTCCCCTACCCTGACTTCTCTTCTGGTTGTATTTATAGTATGTCCTGTTGTCCTGCTTGGGTTTCCCTGCTTGAGTGCAGAAATCAAATCAGATGCTTGAGTGGCCAGAAAGACTACTTAGTTAAGGCTTAGTTGTTCTTTGCCTCTATTTTGTTGCATGACTAAAATGTACATTCAGCACATTAAGAATTAAATGGGTTTCCTAATCTTTCACCACACACCCATAAATGTCATAAAAACCAAATTAGTATTTAATTCATAATGCATGAACTACATTTTTAAAAAGTCATTGCTTGGAATTGAGAGACTGCTATATCAATTTATATACATAAGTTAGGCTGAAGCTCAACATCACATGTTTTGGCCTTGATCCAGTTAGGCATTAGTGTCATATTTGATTCTTTATTGGGTAGCATAACTGCGTGTTCGAGATCTGCAAAATAAGATCTGACTAATTTCTGTGCTGTAAATCGGTTTATACCACATTTTGTCTTGTTTGACTTTGACACCATATAATGCATTGTTAATGCATTGTGATGACCTGCAAGGATATTATCTGCTGTGCACTAATTAGTCTAAATGGTGGTAATTTTACGAACAACTTAATTTTATCTGTTAGTATCTTCTAACTTGAAAATTCTTAATTGTTCTACAGGGGTTTTTTTTTGCTGTAGTTCTCCATGCATAGAAAGTTACATTATTTCCCATTCAGCACTGATTTCCAGTAAACAGTAATTTAAGCCCCTTAGCTTACTAAGAGCCAGAGCTCACTGGAACTAAGATTTATTAATGATTGCTGATGCCAGAACTAAGTTCCAAAAGATCTGAGTTAATGGCTGTGTTTAGACATCATGACTAACTTCTGTTAGTTCAGGATGGATGCAATGCAGCTTGTTTACTTTTCATATTGACTTTCTTTCCTCCTTTCTTCTCTTCATCATGCGTGAAGTGTAATTGAAAATTTGTCAGTTTGGGAAGCTTTAAATAAAGCTAAATAAAGCTAAAGGTTCCCCATAATTTCTAAATGCAGGTGCCTGGGCAAACTGTTTTTTCCCCACACTGGGATTCAACAGTGTTTGTGCATGTGTGTGTGTATGGGGGCCACGGTGTAGGCTTGATCCTCACAATCTCTTGTTCTGGAAATTAAGCATTGAAGAGCATTTGAGTAACATACTGAATGTACCATGGATTTAAAACATGCATCATTATTTACTTGGAAATCTTATATAATTGGTTTCTACTTGTTTAACCATAGTACATTGTTGTTGTATATACTGAATTACTTATTGGTAACTATAAGCCTGGTGTTGTTCAATGTTTTTATAAATGACCTGGAGGAAGACATAGAGGGGATGCTTATCAAATTTGCAGATGACACGAAGCTGGGTGGGATTGCTAATTCTGAAAAAGACAGAGTCAGGATTCAAAATGATCTAGATAGTCTTGGAACAGTGGGCTGAGACAAAATGAATTTCAGTAGAGATAAGTGCAAAGTCTTACACTTAGGTACAAAAAAAATCAAAGGCACAGATATAGAATGGGATGCATTAACAGAAGCATTGTGTCCAGATCACGGGAGGTGGTAGTTCCGCTGTATTCTGCTATGGTCAGGCCTCATCTGGAGTACTGTATCCAGTTTTGGGCACCACATTTTAGGAAGGATGTTGACAAGCTCGAGCGTGTCCAGAAGAGGGCAACCAGGATGGTGAGAGGGTTTGAATCTAATTCTTATGAGGAAAGGCTGAAAGAGTTGGGTATGTTTAGCCTGGGAAAGAGAAGGCTTAGAGGGGACATGATTGCAGTCTTCAAGTGTTTGAAGGGCTGTCATGTAGAAGATGGAGCAGATCTATTCTCTCTTGCTCCGAATTGCAAGACTAGACCTAATGGGTGGAAATTAGAAGGGAGTCGTTACCGGCTAAATATCAGGAGAAACTTCCTAACTGTAAGAGTGGTTGAGCAGTGGAACAGACTGCCTCAGGAGGTGGTGGATGCTCCTTCACTGGATGTTTTCAAGTGGAGGCTGGACAACCATCTTTCGGGTATGTTGTAGGTCTATCTTTTGGCTATGCTCCTGCAGAGTGCAGGGGGTTGCACTAGAGGACCTGCAAGATCCCTTCCAACGATTACATTCTATGATTCTATTCCACGGCTCAAGGAATTCCTGCACTGGCAAAGTAAAAACAATAATTTCAACAGCCCATTAATACAGCAATCAAATCAACAATACAAAAACCAGACTACAGATGATCAGTGCGATAGTCCCAGAAACTCAGGAGCCCAAGTACCCTCTGAGAAAGGATGAACTTAACTGGCTATCTGAAAGGTAAACCAAAAGGAAAAAAGCACAATGGAGCTCTTCATGTCAAGAAAGCTATAGTATTGTTGCTACCACTGACAAAGCTCTGTTCTATGTTATCACCTACTGTATCCTTGATAGGAAAGCTTGAACACCCACCACATGTTATTTACCAGCCATGAACAAAAAGCTGATGTTTTAATGATTGGTTTGACTGATCATGTACTGGTTTGTGGCTGTTTGACTGAGTGCTTCACTGTACATTTTCCCAGTTGTGCTTTGGTCACATTATAAGAAGACAAAAGTCACTGGAAAAGATAATAATGCAAGGAAAAGCTGGAAGCAGCAGTAAAAGAGGAAGATGAACATGAGACCGATTGACTCAATCAAAAAAGCCACAGAGGCCCTCAGTTTGCAAGACCTGAGCAAGGCTGTTAACGATAAGGTGTTTTTGTGGACATTAATTCATAGGGCTGCCATAAGTCAGAAGTGAGTTGATGGCACTTAACAAACACACACACACAAGCATCTAGTCCCTTTCACTGCTGAGTTGTAAGTGAATCCGCAACGTAAGAGGACAGAGACTTACTTTTGTTTTTTTAAATGAAAACTAAGATTTTAGCAGCTGTTGCAATACATTAGATCACAGTAGTGCAGTAACAAGTATTAAAACAAAATAACTCCCCTCCCCGAAAGCATGACAGGGAAAAAATGCAAGGAAATGGTGGCTTGCTGAGTAGATCTAGCCATAGATTGTCAAATCACTCATAAATATATGCTTTTAAAAAAAGTTACCTTTCTTCATTTATTAATGGCAAAGACTCTGTTGGATCAGTGGTACTTCGCACATGCCCAATTTTTGGAGAGAAAAACCACACAAACCTGTTTGGCAGACATTTGGGTCATATGCTGCCAGTCAATCAGATCAATCTTATTGTCTCATTCAAACATGGTAAATGTATGTTGAATACATTCAACATGAAATTCAGGGCATCTCTAAGAGCAGAGGAACATGGAAAAAGAACTCTTTTGATGATATATAACACATTTAGAGGTTCACATGGATTCATTTGTTCTAGCATAATACATCAGCATGACCCTACAATGGAACATAGGACAAGCCTTGGAGATAAGGGCAAGGGCATTGCAGACATGGGTTCATTTTTTCAGTGGCTTCCATTAAAATTCCTTATGGTACAAAGAGGATGGGACTGAAATCTGCACGGTTGTGTTGGAGAGGCTAAACCTGCTTCCTCTACCAGGACCATCCAACAAACTTGTGGTCCTCCTCACCTCAGTGCTGTCCCTGAATACCCAGGGCAAAAAGTAAAGGGAAGCACTTAGATACAGAGAGAATAAAGCCAGTTGTCCCTAATTCTATAATCTGTTAATGAGGACTATAAGAAATAGAGGAATGAATGTAGAGTAGCGCTTGCATGTACAGTCGAAGAAGGCTGGTAATCACTGGAGTACCTAGCTTCCATGACATATTTTGTTTTTTATAACAGGATTAATTTTGGTAATTATAAAACTCATTTTCCAGGGTTTTCCTTCAAGGAAGATTTGTTGAAACCTAAAAATAGTACTTGATTTGCAATTAATTTTATTGAGGCCTGATTGGTAACCCATCCAAGTAATAATTTGTGCGTTAAATTATAGATGGCATTTTACTAAAATTACTAGAGAAATCTAATTTGGATTTTAAAAAAATTATTATATATAGTGCATAAAAGTTGCTCTTGCAGTTCATAGAATTTATCTCTGTGTGAGCAAGCTAAAATGAAATGTGCTTGCGTCCTGTTGACTGGAACTCTAACTCTTTCCACTGAGAAAGCTCAAGTGCTTAATTTTTGTCTAGATTGTGCCTACCCTTCAAACATTCATACAAAAACACATTCTCAGCATGAGATCCATCTTAATTCATTCCAAGCCACATCTGTTGCAATGTATATCAAGGTATTCCTGTTTTAAACATGTGCAAAATAATTTTACTCTCTAGTAACCTCTGCTGCACTGATTTCCCCTGAAATCTGGGATAGAGGCTGAAGGGTTGAGGCAGGCTTAAAATGATTGTCTAATGAAGTGGTAAGACTTTTTTTTTTTGCTTGAGCTATTTCAAGGGGAAGGAAGGATATAATTGGGCAGGTGATACAGTTATAATGCTAAATGGATACTTGGAAAGTGGGCAAGCCTGTATTATTTGAGATGCTCTTTGAGTGGAAAGGAATGTCAGGTTCTTGTCCTTAAAGTACTGGTCATTCAGTTTAGTCTGAGTGTGGGGACCTCATGGGCAAGCTACCGATTAAGAGATGTGGTGGTTTCTTGTAGGGCTTGACTTTCTCATCACGAGATGGCATTTTATTACACTTTTAATCTTGGTTCTCTGGTTTACTGGAAGATGGAATTTGGCTATACCTTTGGCTACTTAGGTCCTATGAGTGTAAGGCTAGAGGTGAGTGTCAGAATGAAGGGAATGATCTGCAGGTGTAATACTCTTGATATTTTTCATTTTTAATAATAAAAGCACTGATTAATAGCTATTTTGCTGCATTATCTTTCCTTTACCTTTCTCTCCATAGTTTTGAGTCCTACCCCACAGACCTGATACCCTGCAAAAACTCTTAGAAGTACTTGGGTTCAGGGATAGATTGCAACATCTCTCCTATATAGTAATCCTGTTTTGGGGTGGCAAGATTCCATGCTCTCCCTCAGCCATTGACCTGTCAGCCACCACTCAAGAGTATTCTCGTGCCATTGGCCGGGTGCTGGGTCTGCTTGTCTTCCCCGCCCACTCCCCTTTTAGCCACTGTGCCCTGTCAGAATTACTGGCAAACGGCTTTCTCTCTTGACGAAGACGCTTTTCCTGTGTGGGACGAACTTTCTCCTCAGTGGCTGTTGGTAGGTGTCATGAAATGGCAGTTACCTGTGTTTGTAAAATGGCTGTGGTAATTTGTTTAAAATTACCCCATAGGGTTTAATTGAGCTGTAGTTCCAGAGAGGGGCCTGCAGGGGTATCACTCACTGGTTTGAATGGAGCTTCCTCTGTCACGGTAGAGCCAGGGAGGCAGGCAGACAGGGAGAGTCACAATAGCAGTCCAAAGGTCAGCCGGGCGAGCAGTCAGTATAACAGTTAAACCAGTCCCAAAAACACAAGACACAGCCATAGTCAAACGTTACCAGAGGTCATATTCCAGAGATCAAAGCCGAGAGCATTGTCAGGTTCCAAAAGCAAGGGGTCAGTAGCCAGAGCAGAAGTCCAAAACACGAACCGAATTCCAAAAGCCACAGAGGCAGACAGGAGCCGAGGTGTAGAGCTTCTGGTTCTACGAACTAGTTTGCCAGCACAAGTTGCTCATGGCCAGAGGCCCTCCTAAATAGTGCTCTGGCTCATTAACCCATTAGCACCTTGTGCGAAGTCCTGGCTTCTGTTAAAACTCAGGGCTCAAGGATCTCCGCCCTCTTGAGCGTGCTTCTCTTCTTCTGCTAGCCAGATCTTGATGTCTCCTATCCCTAAACCGGCTTACAGGTGGGGGAGATGCTGGTGGTGAGCTGCTTACAGCTTGATCAGTCCCAGGTGTAAACCATCTCGTAGTTGGTTCTGCTTGCTGTGTATCCTCCTCTGCACTTACAGTAGGTGCAGAGTCTGGTGCTTCTTCAGGTTGACTTATAATGCTCCTCCAACAGTGTAGCCTTAAGGGCTTTTATCCTAACAGGTGTGGCAACTGTATTAGTCCAATTTTAGCACTTTAAAGCCCTTGTTTCTTTACCAAGCTGTGCTTGTAGCACTCTAGTGTGGCTGGGGGGGGGGAAGAAAAGAAATAAAGGGCTATGTTGGGGGGGATGTTACTCACTGTGCAGGTGCGGTACATGGGCTCAACAGCAGAACAAGTGGTTTGGATTGCTGTTCCCAGCATTCCTTTTCTACTTGGTGCTTTCTGGGGGTGGGGTAGGATGGTTTTGCACCCCATCTGGAAGCAGCCTCTGTTGCAAGAATGGTATGTGCTGGTTTTATTTGGGGAATCCCTAAAGTGAATCTTGTAATCCCGAACATGTATTTCTTTCTCTGTTGCAGTTTTTCTTTTCTTTTATTGAATGGCATGAATAATTCAGATCATGGAAACATAATTTTCTGACTCTTTTGGCACACATATCTACTTACTTATCTTTCACCTCTTTTAAAAATCCAATCTAGTTAAGAGCATTTTAATGCACCTATAATATGTCCATTGCCGTGACAACTGGATTGAAGGAATAAAGACTTCTTGTGTCTGTTACTCCTGCAATAGATATAATTTGTTTCCTGTAATATGTATTTGATTTTGGAATATTTCCAATTTAAAATGAATAATATACACTGGGAAAAAAGTCTTTCAAAGTTAAGGCTGTTGTTGTTCGTTCAATCCTTGGTGATTCTATGGGCCAGGTCTCTCCATGTTTTTCAAACTTGTACTGTTTCTTTGAGTTGTTCCATGCTCAGGCTGGTGTCGACTTTTATAGTGTCTAGCCACCATGTTCTTTGGCGGCCAGGTTTCCTTTTGCCACTAACCAATCCAAACATAATTGCTTCGTCTATTGAGTTCTTTCACATGACATGTCTGAAATAAGTCAGTCACAGATTTGTGATTTTTCCTTACAATGGCATGTCTGGTTTTATGCACTCTAATACTTGCTTGTTTGTCACCTTTGATGTCCAAGAAATGCACAGGATTTCAAAGTAGATCTGCAATTCACTATGAACCTAGTTCTATGAGACAAGATTGTTGTTAATATTATTGGAATACATCCATCATCCCAGTGTGTAACTGATGAACAATAACCACTGCAGTATTTGTTTCCAGTATGGCAGTTGTACCATTTAAATTGTTTTGTGACTGTCTTGTTGTGGTTATTTAAACTGTAAAGAAATGTTCCTGTACACAACTTTTATGGAAAACTTAATGACCTTGGTTTCTAGGATAAGCAAAGTTAAGACTCTTTGTGCACTCCTGGAGTTCTCACATTGGGAGTCCAGGGGTCAGGACTGGGTTTGAACATGGAATTGTGCCTATGGACTTTTGGTTAGTATCCCAATCTGCAAATGGTTATAATATATTTGACATTTTTATTTTCTCCTCCAAATCTGAATTGACAGCAAATGAGCTTCCTGAAAGTGCAATGGGAGTATAACACAATCAACATATTGAAAGGTACTAATTGGAGATTAATTAACAAGCTGAAATCAGCAAATGGCTTACAGTATGTGTTCTAGACGGAAATTAACTGTTCTTTATTTTCTGCTAACTAAGTGCCTGTAAATTTTGTTGGGGAGATTTCAGTGTTTGCTGGGAGATGTTGGGCCAGTCTCAGACTCTCATCCTAGCCTACCTTACAGGTTTGTTGTGAGGATACGAATGGAAGAAAGGAGAATGACGTAAAATGTTTTGGGTCCCCAGTGGGGAGAAAGGCGGGGTATAAATAAATAAAATTTAGTCCTTTGAAAAATGCATGTGAAATTTTCAAGATTATTGTGAAGTGTTTTTTTATTTAGCCAAGTTTTTTATTTAGCCAAGTATTTTCAAATTATGGAATCAATCTCTTCATTTCTGGAAGCATGGAATCCTTATTGCCTAATTCCCAGTAACTGAGTAAATATCAGCAAATCATTCTGACTCATCAGCAGAACCAAGAATGATAAATGGGCAAAAGTACAGATGTAACAAAAAGCAATTTTAAAAATACATGTATGCAGACTGTTTAGTCCATTCTGAAATGACACTGAAGCCAAAATTTTCTTTCAGGGGTACCTAGAAATTGTGGGTTAAGGTCCAAGTGAAACAGGGAGGTAACGGAGTTGGCAAATGGAGCTAATTATTTTGAAGACAGAAAATCTGAAGATAACCAAGTTGTTTTCCTTTATTCCAAACTTTCCTTCCTATAGCTTTCATTGCAATTCCTGGTTTACAACTAAGTAAGTATCAGCTGGTCATATAAGCAATATGCACAACAAAAAATTATCAGCCAGGAGATGTTCTGGGGGGAAATATTGAATTTCCTACACCTGAATAGCAGGCGTCAATATTGATGTCTCCCCCCCCCCCCCCCCCCACGACCTATCCCCCCCCCTGTCAAAGTTCATCTGTAAATTGAAGATTCTCAGGAGCTACAGTTTTGTACCCAAGCTTTATAGAACCCGCTTAAACCATCAGATTTTGAGCTGAACTTATGTGGAATGTTTTTACATTGACATTTTAGGTTTAGTATTGGCACCACACAGAAATATCTGGGGCTGGCTCCCACCCCTGAATTAGTCCTCTCCCACCAGGCAAGTCATTAATAACCCAGTGCCCTGAGGACCCTTACTCAGAGATGGAGGCAGCAGGAAACCCAGGAGCAGTGGCCAGCTTGGCAGAGCAAGCAGTATCAGGCCCCAACCAGGTAGTGGCTCCCACCACTGCTGTAAAGGAAGCTGGAGACCTGGACAGCCCAGCAGCAGTCTGTAAGGCTGAAGGCCAGCAGCTGGGAAGTTCCAGAGTAAGAAGAAGGAGGGAAGCTGTGTCTGCTACCTTTATACCCCAGGAGGGGGGAGCAAAGGACAGACAGCCCTGACAGTGGGTATCCACCCTTCTTTTATCACTTCCAGAAAGAGGTGGGGCCAAGGGAGGGCTTTCAAGCCAAGCCAAGGATGAAAAATTGAGTGGAGCACATAGGGCAAGATAGCGAGAGAGTGTGCTCACTTGGAGGGAAGGAAGAGACCCAGATGCCTGAATCCCCTCTCCTTCCCATTCTGAGGCCAGTAGGGAGAGTGGCCCCAACCCATTCAGGATGTCAGAGGGTGGTGTGAGGCAGTAACAGCAAAGGGGAAGTCTCACAACAACAAATATCAGGAAGGGGACCCCCCACCCCTTTTTGTGTTAGTTTTTGGCAGTACTGAAAGCCAGGCAAAACTCTTTAGTTTTCATTTCTGAATAAGAAGCTATTCAGGCATCTTGCATCTTAAAATCCCTGTGATTTTGTAGTCTCAGCCAATGTTCCCTCTAAGCTGTGGAGTCTTGTGAGCAAAAATTCTACTTTGTGAGCTGCTGGCATTAAAGTTGTGAGCAAGTGATTTGGCTGCTGCATAAATGAGTTGGCTCTGGAGCCCTCCTTCCTGAGCGGAGACAAAAATGTGTGAGCCGGAGGCTAAAAAACTGTGGGCTGGCTCACACTAACTCAGCTTAGAGGGAACACTGGTCTCAGCACTCTGCTTGACACAATTGAATGTGTTTTTCACTTTTGTTCATATTGTGTACTGCAGTGACGGACACCAGATAGTAGTTCCTATAATCAGTATTCTCATATTTGTCTTTCACCTGTAGTATGACTCGTTGAAAAAATTCTTACTCAACTCATTGTATCAGAAGTAGGAGACATCTGGAATGTTTTCTAGTGTTGTCATAGTGATCTTGTGGATTGAGGGCAAAGTACCTGGCAACGCACCCCAGATGGCTTTCCTGCTGCCTGAAAACATTCAGTTAAAGCAAAAGGCCTGGGGTTCTGCTTCCTATTAACAGTAGCAGAAAAATGGCACACAAGGAAAACCCAGGTAATTAGGCTAGGATGACTGCCAAGATGTAATAGTTTTCCTGTGTATGCAGAACTTCATAGGGAAGGAGTTATTTTTCTGAATTGTAAGCTCTGATAAATTAGAATAAGCATTATATTGATTAAAATCTGTAAATCTTACTATCAGCGCAAAATAAATATTTAAAATCACAACAACGATGCTAGAGATTGGAACCCCCCCTATGTGTTATAGATTTATTGAATGATTCACTGTAAATAGATGCCTGGGATGTAGGAAAGCCTTTATTTTAAAAGACTCCATCTTGTTCATCACTTTGAAATGTCCTGTGTGAATGAACGAGTGAGTTTGAATTAGCCAAAATTCTGCCTTGCATGCTTTTAATAAATCATGCAAAGTTGAATTTGTTACTCATTCAAAATGCATGATTTACAATATTATGTTTGAAGTTCTCTATAGAGGTTTAAAAAGCTGTATGTACTTTTTTTCCCCCTAGGAGAAGTTCTAACTATGAATAATACAAAAGGCTGATAGGAAGCTGGGACTGCTTTGCATTGTATGTGCATGTCTTACTGTGGAGGTCAGAATATGGAAAGTGGTAATGGGCCCTGGGAAACCAGTGGGAACACATGCCCAGGTAGCTGTGGTTGGCTATTTTGCCTATTGTGGTCTTGGGCCTGGATTAGGATTAGGGTTGACAACCTCCAGGTGGGGTCTGGAAGTCTCCTGGAACTACAGCTGAACCCTGTACTGCAGATATTAGTTCCCTTGGATAAAATGGCTGCTTGAGGGGTGGGGGTGGATTCAGTGGCATTATACCATACTGAGGTCCCTCTCCTTGCCAAATCTACTCTCCCTAGGTTCTACTCCAAATCTTCAGAAATGTTCCAACCTGGAGTTGGCAACCCTGTCTGGGATTCTCAGCTCACCAATTTTCTGTTTGTGTCTTAGACATTAGCGTCATAACTTGAAAAATCTGCCTCTTGTCTTTTAAAATTTTGTAACTTCCAGCCTGATGAAGAGTTCTGGTGAACATCAAAGTTTACACAAGATTTGTTGTAGAAGATTTGTGTCAATTTGCTTTTTTCTAATAAAAGGTATTACACAGAATTCCTCCTTGTCTTTGGAGACTCTAGAGCTGGGCAGCTGTACTAAAAGAAACATTGGCAGGGCTCAATCTCAGTTTGAAATTAGACATCGAATTTACATTAAAATGCTGGGAATGTGAGAACTGCCTTTTTTTAAAAAAGGACCAGACAGGATTCATGGAAAAGTAGAATTTTTGAATAGTTCCAAGGCTACAATCATAATTATGCTCAACTTGGGTTAACTTCATTACTTTTGAGTAGACATTCTTGTGATTGTGCTGCATACCACTTTGGAGCCCTGTGTTGGAAAGCTCCCAGTTAGAGACTGATGTGATAAGAATCTTATCAGTGATGTATAAAAAATTATAAATAGATGACAAGAGATTATTCTAAGAACAGAGTGGATGGGGAAATACAAAGCTAATAACAGGAAGGAAAAAAACACTGGCTCTGGTCACACGGGCAGGAAACTGCGGGGGGGGAAGCATGGCTGTTTGCCCCGGGGCAAACTAACGCGCAGTTAAGCGATCAGACCTCCTGTGGAGGTCCCGTGGAGGTCCCGTGGAGGTTCTGTGGGTAGGGAGAGGTGCCGATCACAGGACAGCCTGCGCGCAATGAAGAAGCGCGCGGTGCGGCAAACTGGTTTTCTTTTTTTGTGTACACGACAAATGTGCATGCTCCGTTGGGTGCGTGTGCGCATCCACGGAGACTTGGGGAAAAAAAACCCTTTTTCGCAAGGGGACATGGGCGGGCGCCAGATGCCACCGGAAACGCGATCAGACGCCCGCCCTTGCCCCGCGGTTTCCGGAAACTAGTACCTCCGAGGTACTAGTTTTTTGCTGCGCGTTTTCGGCGGGAAGCCTCGGTTGTGCCACGGAAGCGCCACGCTTCCCAGATGTGCCAGTGAGATCGCGCCCGGAAAATCCGCCTGTCTTCCGTCTCTTTTGCGTGGCTAATGTTCCGTGTGACCGCAGCCTCAGTATACCTAATTCTCAAAGCGGCCAAAACTGCAGTTACTTAAATCTGAAGACTGGAGCAGTGAACAGACAAGACAGATCTTTCCACAATCTTGAAAAGCATCCCAGGTTTGCAGTAAAATATGAACTCTTAAAAAATACGTTGGAGGTTAACCCTCCAAAGTAATAGAAGCATTGTCTGTAGCTTTAATAAACAAATGCCTTGGTGGTCATTGCTAGGTACACGCAGCCTACAAGCCATGGTTTCTGTGTTCATAAAAGGCAGGGAGAAGGGACAGGGCCCTTTCTGAAGCTGTTTTGGACTTTGAGAGAGGACTCATCGGGGCCAGGCCTGGCAGCAACCACAGGTAACATGGCTGACTTTCCCAAGACTGGCTAATTACTACTGTTCAGCAGGAGCCACCTCATGAAAGCTGGTGTGGTGTAGTGGTTAGCATTTCAGACTAGGATATAGGAGACCCAGATTCAAGTCACTACTCTGCCATGGAACCTCACAGGGCGACCTTGGATCAGTCACGCATTCTCAG
Source organism: Gekko japonicus (assembly GCF_001447785.1). Lineage (NCBI taxonomy): Eukaryota > Metazoa > Chordata > Lepidosauria > Squamata > Gekkonidae > Gekko > Gekko japonicus. The sequence goes on from NW_015174339.1 coordinate 282,960, forward strand.
CCTCATCTACCTCACAAGGTTCTAGAGAGGATAAAGTGGAGGGGAGGAGAATTATATAGGCTATTTTGGGTCTCCATTGTGCAGAAAAGTGGGGTATAAATGAAATAATGATAGCTGAAGATGGGGCAGATAAAGGTAGGTTGGTGGATGGGAAGGAGAGATGGTAGCAAGAAAGGGAGCTCTGGCCCGGTCTTTCAAGGAAGCTAAAAAAAGAAAATAGCAGGGGAGGGGAAATGAGATGTCCTTTTAGGTTCTCCACTGGTCTCCTCAAATAACAAACCTGATGGTTGAGTGCTTATCATAAAGGCAGTGAAGGAGGCCTACCTGCAGATGAGTTTAGGATTTCTTCATAATTGGGGAATTTCAGGAAAAAAAATTGTTTCAGAGGGTAGCCTTGTTGGTCTGCAATAAAACAACTAGAGTCTAGTTGCACCTTAAAGACGAACATGATTTTTGGGGTATAAGTCTTCAAGAGTCTGACTCTTGAAAGTTCATACCCCAAAATCATGTTGGTCCCTAAGGTGCTACTGGACTTGCATCTAGAAAAATATCAGTTTGTAACTAAAAGCCCCCAAAGCCTGAGGAGAATGTGCCCATTCCTCCCAAAATATTGATGGTGGATGGGTCAGTTAAAGGAGGGAAAAGATGACTGTGGCCTCCTGAAGATCATAAGAGTTTAGACTATCATGTAAGGAGAGATTTGAGTTAATAATTTCTTCTCCCTCGTGGTGGTTCCTTGTGTTTCCGTGGCTGTTTTACTCAATTTTAAAAATAAAAGAATGTAGCATTTATACTTTGCAACCTGCTTTCGTTCTTTAGTGGCATGTGTGGGTGAGTAGATCTGACAAGGCTAGGAGGTCTTGGAATTTTCATGTTCTTGTGAATTTCACTAAACTTAATAACCTGGAATAGGACCAATAGAGACTGTCACTTTCATGTAAAGATTGATCAGAATATCCGAAGGTGTTAACAACTTGTATTCATAAATATTAGATGTTCTTAAGCTGCTGATACGACATTAAAATATGGAACATGTTACTCAAGACTTCACAGTGTTGTACAGTAGGAGTGCTTTGTAGTTCATGCCAGCTGACAAAACTGAATTCCTAAGCAAGTTGACAGCTCTCATTTTTAAGTTTGCCAGGTCACTTGTGTGCTGTAGTGGCATTTGACACAAGCTTTGGGCTGTTGAATTAGACTTAATTTGAGGCATAGGGGTAAAAGTGGGCAGCTTACCTCAGTGACTGAAATATGTAGTGACACAGGCAGGGGAAGGCACTCTCCCTGTTATGACATCCTGACAGATTATTGGCATCTACTCCATCAGATCAGAATTTGGCTTGATTTTATTAATTCACACAATCCTCTTTGCAAGATACTAACTATAGGGTGTGCACTTCCTCCCAAAATAAAACCTGAATTTCTTACTCTTCTGTCAGACAGAAAAGATCTAATTTAGCCATGTGCAGATGGACAAAAGAACTGCATGTGCATGTGGATCTCAGGATCATATCCATTAACCCCACGATGCCCAGTCTCCATGTGATGGAGATTCCATTTTTATGAGGACCTATGTGAGTATAGGAGCTGCGGTGGCTCAAGTGGTTAAGACGCTGAACTGCAGGCTGTGGAAGGTCAGTAGTTCAGCGGTTCAAGACCCGGGTGCCGCAAGACAGGGTGAGCTCCTGTCTCTAGTTCCAGCTCCTGCCAACCTAGCAGTTCGAAAGCAAGAAATTGCAAGTAGATAAATAGGTACCACTTCGGTGGGAAGGTAACAGCGTTCCGTGCGCCTTGGTGTTTAGTCATGCCGGCCACATGACCACGGAAACGTCTTCGGACAGCGCTGGCTCTTCGGCTTTGAAATGGAGATTAGCACCGCAACCCTAGAGTCGGATTCGACTGGCTTTCGAGCAAGGGAACCTTTACCTTTTTATGTGAGTATACTATGTGCATGGGATCCTTACCTCTTTCCCCCTCTCAAGAATATGAATTGTACGTTCAGATGTGTTTGTGTGTTTGTGTATGGATCCCTTTGCAGATGAGACTCTACACATGAAGGGTGAGTGTTGTGAGGAGATGAGTGAAGCAGGTGTCTCTCCACCTTCCAAACACATACAGCTGTGCATGCTTTCTGTCTGCAAGGGAGTCATCTTGAATAGCATTGCATGAAATCCCCTCAGTTATGATATCTAACCACTCTTTCTTGACATCCAGTTACAATATGAAAATGACCATACAGTAAGGGTATTTGGGCATGTTCAGATGGCAGACCAATCCATTCCTTTCCCTCTCAAAACTGCTTTTATGTTTTAAAAACTACTATCAGCATGCTGTTACCTCTGAAACCTTTGCTTCAGGTAGATCTCCCACTTTCTTGGAAGGGGACAGGGCAATTGGAAAATGGTTGCCAAGTGTAACAGGATTGGAGACCATAGACCTAAGCTTCTAATAACTTCTGTTGATCTTTTCTATTAAAATAATAAATAAATACAGAGAATAGGATGAATTAAATCAGTCTATTAATGTACATTTCAGTCTACCTCCCCCAATATACTCCCATGCTCTGGGGAGCTTGTATTTATTCACAGTAGTTGTACAGTGTAATTGGCACACCATCAAAAGCTGTATTGCAAAGTTTTTTTCATCAACCATATCTACACTGTTTTTTAATTTAAATTATAAAAAGTTGTAAATTGGGTGAAAATTGCCATTGTACACCTATGGACATAAATAGTTTTGTCTTTTGCAAGATGATTGTACAATATTGATGGACATGGTCGTTAGTTTGATTATCAGCTGTGATGTGTCACTGATACACAACCTACTGTTATCAAATGGGGGATTTCTTGTGAGAGTAATTCATGACACTGAAGCCATATACAGAATAACTATACATAATTATGAAAAATGTTTTTATTCCATATTACTGATGGGAATTTCAAGATTAAAATGTATCATTGTACCATGTCTTGGTTATTTGTCTTCTGTAGTATTTATCCATATTCTGAGCTTTTAGACGTATTCCTGTACTTTTCGGTCTATATATATAATTAGTAAAATATGTCCAGGTATTAAATAGTCTTTGTTTAATGCATGCTACCAGTTATGAATTCCGCTTCAGCCACTAGATGGCACCATTTCATTTTGCTTTCTTTCCAATCTGGCAGCTAGGATTTCAGTAGATGACTGAAGCAACATATAAGGCATCGCAAAAAGTCATTCAGGTCACTAATTAGGACACCTTTTTGTTGCCTTTGCTTTATAACAGGAACTTAGAATAGAAAAGTATTTGCTTGTGGACATATACATTTTATGCTTCATCTGAAATAATAATGTATGCTAATTAAAGATAAAATGAATTGAATGCTTATGTGCTAGGAGTGATTCTTGGAGAGTCCATTCATGAAATGGGAGGAGTACAGGTACTAGATTACCACTTAACATTTTTCACTAAAAGTACATTATGGATTTCCAGCCACTAGATGTATGTGATGAAAATGAACTTTAGATATTGGTTACTTCTATGATAGTGGCAGTACATTTTCAATTGCCCACAGTTATTGTGGTTACCTTCAAAGAAATAGCCCCTAATCTGTACAGAACCTGATTCCAACCAACTCACTGGGAGTAGGGTATGCAGACAAAATGACCATGTAAGCAGGCTTATGTAGTGTTTTGTGCGATTCCACCTATCTGGCACTATACTCATTTACATGATGTTTTTCTTTTCTCTGTTCAAACACAAGCCCTATGTCATTCAAATCTACAATGCCTGTCAGAACCCCGAAGCAATCAGTTCCCAACAACAGTCATTCAGAGAATAAAAGTTTATCGAGATATTGAAGGTATCCAGGCTCTTAATGGTCTTTGTTAGAACTAACCCAAAAGCACACGAAAAAAGCAATTATACCAAGCCCCCCCTAACATTCTAATGGCCCGGAGCCAATCACACCAAGGTAAAATCCCACCCAGAACATAACGGTTCATTATTCCCAAGAGAGAGCTGACACAAGGAGCTCAAGGTCACGTATCTACTTCTAGGAAGATAGGAAAGAAAGCAGGCGGCAAAGTTAGCAGAACCGAAAGTAAACATTCCAGGCTTCATCCCATCACCCGTGGCAACCAAGCTCGATGCAATGGGTGGGCTGACAATGCCAGACTGAGATCTAGGGCTGCCGAGAGCTACCATGGACCCTGAGACACAGACACCATGAGCCCCCACCCAATATGATCCTGATCGAACCAAATATCATAACAAGACAAATCACACACTCTGTGGTCAGATGTCCATATGGCACAGAGGGGAAGCGATCCTATTTCCTCTGGTGGAAATTGAAATGGAATCATGTGATCACACATCACTTGATGCTGCGGGCTCAGCCCGTCACTGCCCAATCAGGCGAGGCTTTTTTTTTTTTTGGTCTTTCCCCCCACATGTGCATAAACGAGGAATTCAACCCCTGCGGCACTCCACGACAATGGATTGCTTATGCAGATGTGTGCCTACCACTAAACAAGCAAAAAAAAAAAATGACACTGAGTTGGGATAGACTGGGCAGCCCATCCCGACAGCTCGAGTGTGCTTGCGTGATCAGACGGTGGAAAGTCCATCCGTGGCCCATTGGAACCAGATAAGACTGGACTTTCCTTGGTGTCTTTTAACTCTGCTTCTGTTGTAGGGCAACACGGGGTGTCGATGACTGTGGGACTTTTCCCAGATGTCCCATTTACAGCCATCAGGCATTCACAGCTGATTTGGATCTGAAGGCATGTCTCACCACAAGTTTGGTTTGGTATTACTATGAATCTATAGTAATAAAAGAATTGGCCTGTGTCCATCTGTCCATTTGTGGCAGGCATAACTCATTAGAGAATAAAGCTCGATGACTCAAAATTGACCACCAGTTTCAAGATGATTGTGGGAGTTCCAGGGCTAAAAATGAAAATAATGGGAATATTCTGGGCCAGGTAATCTCGAGATACCCCCATGCTATTTGCAATGGAATTTAAGGGTCTCTGTAACGAGCGTAACATCAGAAATAATGCTACATGTCTGAAAACTGAACACAAACCCCAGAATGATTATGGAAGAAACATCTGGGAAGTGGAGCGCACCCATGGCTTACCGCCGACAATGCATGTTAAAAAACTAGTACCTCCAAGGTACTAGTAAATGTTTACAACGTACTGCCTCCATACGCCCGTGGTGTGATTGCGCCGGCGCGCGGCATTCCCCTCCGATCCCTCGTTTACCCGCTGGCACCAAGGGAAGGACCCATGGTGTGCCACCGGCGTGTCTGATCGCGTAATCGTGGATCAAACTGCGCCGGGGCAATTAGCCATGCCTCCCCCCGCGATATCCGGCCCGTGTGGCCGGGGCCATTGTTTGTCTTATAGCAACACAGCCTTTACAAAGGGCTATTAGATCTCCCACCAACACAATAATGATGATAACCCAGTACCTGAATTGGGAGCTTTAGCTTCTGTTCCACATGTATAACCATTAACACAGATTAATGTTCCATTACCATGCATGTAAAGAGTGGGGGGAGGGTGAAAGCATCCTTTTGCTATTTTGTTATATCATGGGGACATATTAATCCCCCCATTTTACTCATAATATTAAGAAAGATGTGCTGCTGTATTACTATTAAGTACATTTTAAATTGCTAAGCAGGGCAGCGATGACAAGGAGTTGAGATCAAGACTTGAAAATAAAGGTGGGGTACAGAAAAATTAGGTTGAAGAAGAGAGAAATGAAGGCAGACCATCACAGAAAGAGAGCAAAATGGAAGAGAAAAGTGTGGGGAAAGAGGGAGAGAAATTAAGGAAAGAGAGAAAGAGCTTGTTTTATCTTGCTGCAGCACAGTAACTACCACTTTGCTAGATCTGGCTTGGCAGGCCACTGAGTGCAAGGCAAGGAAGAGGGAAAGGATAGGCTAGAGACCATAGCCTTGTTAGCAGCCTGAAGCCTGGCAATTACTGTTGCAACCATTAGCCATGCTGGCTTGTCTTACTCCAGTCCTGACTTAGTTGATGGGACTTGCCATGAATTGTTAGGCAAGTTTGCTTCTGTCTTGCAGAAAGGCTGCATAGTCATAGTGCCTCTTACTGTGCTCTGACTTCCTGTACCCCCAGTGGCTGCAGCCAGAACTGCATTAGAAATAAAATAAATTAAAATACATTTGGCTGTATACAGCATGATTCTGTCTTCAGGAGCCCTCCAGCTGATTTGGGCACCGGAATTTGCCCCCCCCCAGTCCTCCCCTCACAACCCTGCTGAGACCTGGGTTTGTTTGTTTTTTGTTGAAAAAATATACATTGCAAACTCCACTGCTGAGTTCAAGATAGAGGAAACTGAAGCAGATTACTTGAGCTTTGCGTTTTTTAAAATTGCTTCATTTATACCCCGGCTTTCTGCTCAATGAGGATACAAAGTTTTTTACATAATTTTGTACTCACCAGTGACCCTGTGAGTTAGGTGAGACTGAAAGTGTTTGCTTGGCCCAAGGATTTGAACTCAGCTAGCTTTCCATGGCAGAGTGGGAGTTCGAATCTGTGTCTTAACACTGTGGTCAAGATGACCCATTCAGGCAGTACTCCTTGAAGACAAAACACATAGTTGGCTTGTGATGCCTGTTGCTGCATTCCTTCAATTGTGCCTGCAATCTGCTACTTTCCAGGTCAAAGACAGTAACAAACCTGACTACATATTCTAGCTAGAATTTGTTGTTTCTCCTTAGCAGGCTAATTTTGAACATGCATTTTTTTATTATTTAAGGATATATTCAAAGTGAATTTCCCTTCTCCTCATCTGAAAAAGACAATCCAGCTACAGATCTGTGTAGAGTAATTAATAGATTGATGGTGGGGAGGAAGTTGTGGAAAGCCTGGTGAAATTGCTTGAAGGCTTCTTTGCCATGGGTCCAGACAATAAGAATGTCATCAATGAATCTCAAGTAGAGGAGAGGTGCCAATGGGTAGGAGTTCAGAAAACACTATTCTAGATCCGCTGTGAAAATGTTGGCATACTGTGGAGCCATGAGGGTGCCCATGGTTGCACCATTGATTTCCACAACTTCCACCCACCATCAATCTAATTTTGAATTACTCTGCATAAGAAATAAACTTCCTAGATACCACAGTACAGGTTCACGAGGGACACATAAGTACCACATTATACTGGAAACTGAAAGATTGGCAAACATATCTACATGCCTCCAGCTACCATCCCAACCACATCAAACAATCCATTGTGTATAGCCAAGCCCTATGCTATAGTCACATCTGCTCCAACCCCTCAGACAGAGATACTCAATTAAAGGATCTACAGAAGGCATTTTTGCAACTACAATATCCTCCTGATATGGTGAGAAAGATGATTCGAAAGGCCAGAATGACACCCAGGGACAGCTTGCTACAAGACAAGTGCAAAAAAAATGACAACAGAACACCACTGGTGGCTGCCTACAACTCACAACTCAAGTCAGTTCAATGCATTTTTAATGACCTACAACCCATGCTGGATAGTGACACGTCCCTCACATTAGTACTGAGGGACCAACCTTTTCTTGCTTACAGACAGTCTGCTAACCTAAAACAACTTCTCATTCACAATGATAAACTACTTAAAAGTAACATGGACTCTGGTACCAAGGCCTGCAACAAACCAAGATGCCAATTGAGTTCTTATATAGATCCTAGCAACACTATCAGTGGACCCAACAACATCAGCCATACCTTCTCGGGTTCATACTCCTCCTTATCCTCTAATGTGATTTATGCCATCATGTGTCAGCAGTGCCATTCCACCTTCTATATTGGACAACAGACAATTCTTTGACAAAGAATTAATGGACATAAGTGTGACATTAGAAATCACAACATTAAAAAACCAGTGGGGCCCCGATCTGGATGGCTCAGGCAAGCCTGATCTCGTCAGTTCTCAGAAGCTAAGCAGGGTTGACTCTGGCAAGTACTTGGATGGGAGATCTCCTTGGAATACCAGCAGTTGGGAGGTGGGGGGTAGGCTTTATTCAGCCACCTCTCTGAATATTCTCCAGGCCCACAGTGGGGGGAACATTTTAACCTTTCAGGACAATCAGTTGCTGACCTAAGAGTAGCAGTTCTCTTAAAAAGAAATTTCAAAGGGAGATTAGAAAGAGAGATTGCTGAATTGCAACTTATAATGACACTCAAGACAATGCATTTGCCTGGACTGAATCGAGACCTAGGTTTCCTGTCTCATTACCAATGCTGATTTCTCCACGCCTACTACCCTTCTGCATATCACATATAATCCAATCATTACTGCTGTTGTCATTCACCCGGTATTGTCATTTGCAGGGCCAGATTTAGATGAAGAGAGGCCCTAGGCTACTCCACTTGTGAGGCCCCTCCCAATCCCCCACCCTCATGACTAGAAGAAAATGGAAGAGTGTTATAAACAAAACTGAGTGAAGCCAAGATGATGACAGGTATTTAAAATTCTGCAGTTCACAATTTCTCCTCTAAAGGACATAAGATGTTATTGTTAAATACCATAGTGATTAAAAATGCATAACTGTTAAAATTAACACTGAAAACCTTTTGCAATAACTGAACTTTGTAAACCTTTTGTGGAATAAGCATTAATTTTTAGGAAAATGAAGTTGTAATATTATTCTTAAAAAAACAAACTTTGAGTTTACAAATTATATTGCCTGGGAAGTGTGAATAATATGATCATGATTACCAGACAGTGTGGCACTTTTAGAATCTACTTTATGTTGTCATCAAACAGTCAGTTTTAAAATACATAATGAGAAGTAAACTACAACCATCAAATACAGTAAGACTAAAAATGTTTTTTTCTAGCCTTCCTCATAACAAAATAATCTAAAACTTCATCAAAATTTGTCTAAGTTTGTCACTTTCAATGTACAGAATGCTCAGTGCGGACAACTTCTCTTGAGACATTGTGGCCCTTAATTCATTTTTAATTCTTTTGAGTCTTGAAAAACTCCTCTCTCCTGAGCAGTTAGTGACCATAAAGCTAAGAAATAGTCACAAGATTGCTTCCACATTAGGAAAGGTCAACTGAATTTTTTCCTTGTATATAATTTGATAAAAGTCTGTATGAGACAGAGTGTGCTCTTCTGTAAGCCTATGGCTTTGTCTCACGTACAGGTGAAAGTGCAAAAGTTCATCAATAAATTTCAGGTCAATATCTTCTGGGTATGCTTCCATCAACAGTTCAACACCTTGCTGAATTTCTTGCTTAGATGCTGTCAGATTAGCAAGAATGGAAAACAATTGTGCAACATCACTG
>NW_015174339.1:292927-293498 GCF_001447785.1 Gekko japonicus
ATTGATAATGCCAAAATAGTTCACTGCATCAAGGCAGCAATCCACAGCTGAACGGCCCACCAGATTTAAAGAGTGACCTGCGCATGGAATAAATCTTGCAAATAGGGGTTTTTTAATGATTTTTTGCTGCATACCGTTGTACTTACCAGCCATGTTGGCAGCATTGTCAAAAGACTGCCCGTGGCATTTTCTAAAGTCAATTTCAAGCTCAGTAGTGAAATAGTTGAACACTAAATCAGCCATACTTTCTGCTGAGTGGTCTTTTAGCTCAAGGAAAGTTAAACTCTCAGTTGGCAAACCATCTTCAGGTGATACATATCTGATAATTAAAGTCAACTGATCAGTATGTGAAATGTCAGGAGTGGAATCTACTGAAAAGCTGAAATATCCAGCCTTTCTCACATCAGCCAGAATTGCTTCCTTAACTTTTTTTGTCATGAGTTGAATCATTTCCTCACATATAGTTTTTGACAAATAAGAGGGATTGCCTGATCCATAATGTCCATACTAATTGATATGAGCAAGTAAAAATGGTAGAACAATTGCCAGTAGTTCTAAAAGACCAAGACAA
>NW_015174340.1:0-9773 GCF_001447785.1 Gekko japonicus
CCCTGTGTGAGGCAGTATGCTGGACTAGAAGGACTGCTTGTCTGATCCGGCAGGGCTCTTGTGATGTTCTTATGAAGGCCTCGGCCTCTCTGCCCTGTGGCTGGCCCTCCAGAGGAACTGGCTGGCCCACGTGTGAGGCAGGATGCTGGACTGGAGGGACCACTGGTCTGATCCAGCAGGGCTCTTCTGAGGTTCTTATGAAGGCCTCGGCCTCTATGCCCTTATGTTGGCTGTCCAGAGGAACTGGTTGGCCACTGTGTGAGGCAGGATGCTGGACTAGATGGACCCCTGGTCCGATCCATCAGGGCTCTTCTGATGTTCTTATCAGGGAAAGGCCTCGGCCTTTATGCCCTGTTGTTGGGCCTACAGAGGAACTGGCTGGCCCCTGTGTGAGATGGGATGCTGGACTGGATGGACCACTGGTCTGAATCCAGCAGAGCTCTTGTAATGTTCTTCCGTTGTCGTGTTGGTGCTGGTCAATGTTGAGTTCCCTCTCCCTGTCTCTGCAGTGACGGGAAGGGTGGGGGGGACGGGACATGAATCCCCCCACCGAGGAATGTCTTCAGCGCCAGACCTATCAAGCTGGTCAAAGAAGTGCCACCCAGCTTGGCATTCAGCCAGCAGAGCCTCCCCGCTTTTTGCAGGGACCAATTATTCCTTCGTTGCTTTAGAGGTTTGTCTCTGAGTAGCTACCGGGGCCAGGATCCTGTTCTGTCAGTGTGTGGAGCCTGACTCGTTTTATGCCTGTCATCTTCCGTCGCCACATCCTGAGACTTCCAGCAGTCTCTTTCTGGCACTTTTTGGAAAAAAATCCTGGAATTCCTGCCTCCTAACATCAACAGAAGGGGGCCCCCTTACCCAGGCTACCCCAGTCTTGTCGGCCCCCGTTAGCTTCTGGGTGGGAGACCGCCAAGTCTTGGGCTGCCGGTTTGGTGTAGTGGTTAGGAGCGCGGACTCTGACCTGGGAGAACCGGGTTTGATTCCCCCCTCCTCCGTATTCAGCTGCTGGTGTGACCTTGGGTCAGTCACAAGTTCTTTCAGAGCTGTTCTCTCAAGGGCAGTCCTCAAGAGAGCTCTCTCAGCTCCACCTCCCTCACAGGGTGTCTGTTGTGGGGAGGGGGAGGGAAAGGAGATTGTGAGCCGCTCTGAGACTCCTTCAGGTAGTGTAGGGCGGGGTATAAATCCAGTCTCCCCTTCTCCTGTTTGGTGTAGTGGTTAAGTTCACGGACTGTAATCTGGCAGAACTGGGTTTGATTCCCCACTCCCCCACTTGAACCTGGTTGGATGACCTTGGGCAAGCCGTAGTTCTGATAAGAGCTGTCTGGAAAAGGTCAGTTTCTGTCAGAGCTCTCTCAGCCCCACCGACCTCCCAGGGTGTCTGTTGTGGGGAGGGGAAGGGAAAGGGGTTTGTAAGCCGCTCTGAGTCACCTTTGGGTAGTGAAGGGCGGGGTATAAATGCAATCTCCTCTTCTTCTGCTACACAGAGGCAGGCCAGTGACAAACCACCTCTATTCGCCTCTTGCCTTGAAAACCCCACGGCGTCACCTTACATCAGCTGTGACTTGACGGCGTTTTGCACATGCTCAACATCCAGGGAAAACTTGCAGACAGTGTTCCCTCCAAGCGGAGTTAGGGTGAGCGGCACACAGTCTTTCAGCCTTCGGCTCACACATTTGTCTTAGCCCAGGAAGGATGGCTCCAGAGCCAGCTAATTGATGCAGCAGCCAAACCCTACTTTACACAACTTTAATGCCTGCCGCTCGCCAAGTAGGAGTTTTGCTCACCAAGACGTCCACCGCTTAGAGGGAGCGTTGCTTGCAGACGAGGACGGAGACGTCCCCAGCGAGCACCCGCCCTGTATTCCTAGCCCCACCTTTCCCTCCCTCCCACGACCCGCGTCCCGATTTCTTTCCCAGCCTGCCGCAGCGCTGGAGGGTAGCGTGACGCCCAGTCCCTCACGCCGGTTCTGAAGCTGACGGGTCGGCCTGAGACGGCACCAGGTCCGAGACTAAGCAAGCTCTGAAGCTGCCCCTTCCCACTGCCTCCCCCCCCCCCGTCCCCTCCTCACACCTCGCCCCCGCACCTCCTCCTCCTCCTGAAATTCGTGCCAACCGCTCCCGCCAAGGAGCCCAAGAAGGAGGCGCCTAATGAGTGTACGTGAGGAGCTGATGTTGTGCGAAGAGTCGCGCCGCCGGCAGCTGTCGTCTCTGTGAGCGCTCAGTGTGGGGTGGGAGGGCTCGGGGGGGGGCCTCTCGTCTTCCTGTTTCCCCCAGGTTTACTGCTAGGAACGTTGGTGAGAATAAAGGGGGGGAAAGGCAGGTGACAGCCAATGTTCCCTCTAAGCTGTGGAGTCTTGTGAGCAAAAATTCTACTTTGTGAGCTACTGGCATTAAAGTTGTGAGCAAGCGATTTGGCTACTGCATAAATTAGTTTGTTCTGGAGCCCTCCCTTCCAGAACGGAGCCACAAATGTGTGAGCTGGAGGCTAAAAAACTGTGAGCTAGCTCACTCTAACTCAGCTTAGAGGGAACACTGGTGACGGCACTGATCCACAGTGCAATTTGAAAATAGGAGCTGCCTCCTATCTGTTAAAGCCAACTGAACTAACAACACAGGGTGCTACCTTTTGAGTTCCACAGACCTGGTCATATTTTTTTGGGGGGGGCAGGCTTTAAGGCCTGGTAGACTATTTTTTTCCTCCCCCCATCTCCTTCCCGTTTTTAATTGACATCCAGAGTTCCGGAGGACTCAAAAGCCTGCCCGTGGCGTTTTTGGGGCTTCGCTGGTGCTAGTTAAAGGTATTCCTGTGCTTTAAAAAAATTGATAAGAGTTGAGTTTCTGTGCAGGTTGTTTTTTTTGGGGGGGAGGAGTGGGATTTGACGAAGAAGAAGAGTTGGTTTTATACCCCACCCTTCACTACCCAAAGGCGTCTCAGAGTGGCTTACCATCTCCTTTCCCTTCCCCTCCCCACGACAGACACCCTGTGAGGGAGGTGGGGCTGAGAGAGCTCTCTCGAGGACTACTTCTGAGAGAACAGCTCTGAGAGAACTTGTGACTGACCCGAGGTCACCCAGCTGGCTTCGTGTGGGGAGTCAACCCCGACTCTCCAGATTAGAGTCCTGCCGCTCTTAATCGCTACAACAAACTGGCTGCTGCTAGGAGTGGCTTTGGACATATTTATTCTTTTTTTCTTCTTTTTTTTTGGTATTTTTTTGTTTTTGTGTGTGTGCACACGAATGTGCATGCACCCGGAAGTCATGGTGACCTCTGGTGACTGACCCCTACTGGGGTCCTGGAGGATATACAGAGAGGTGGCTGAATAAAGCCTGCCCCCGCCTCCCGATGGCTGGTATTCCTTGGAGGTCTCCCGTCCAAGCACTTGCAAGAGTCGACCCTGCTTGGCTTCCGAGATCTGATGAGATCGGGCTTGCCCAGGCTATCTGGGTCAGGGCATATTTATTTATTCTTTATTCCCTTTCTACCCCTCGGTTCTTCCCAGCAGGGACTCAGATCGGCCTCCGTCATTCTCCCATCCTCCATTTTAATCCAAAACAACGACAGCCCTGTGAGTTGGAGGAATGGCCCACGGTGACCCTGCCAGCTTCCATGGCGGCGCCGGGGTTTCGAACCGGGGACTCCCGAGATCCTCGTCCAACACTCTTAACCACTGCCCCACACTGGCTCTCCTTGGCGTCTCCTTGGCCCACTTTTCTGCAGCGACTGCAGGGATACCAGCTGTGTCTCTCCAGGGCGCGGCTGGACTGTGGCAGCGGAGAAGTCCCGTGGCATCTTGAAAGATGCGTCACAAGTGTCCGAGGCTCCAGAGTCAGCTGATCTCTCGTATGTGTCACGGTCCTCCTATAATTCATTTTTGCTTTCCTTCCCAGCCCGAGGGGAGCATTCTGAAAGATCGTTTCAAGAGCCTGCAGAAACGCAATCTCATAGAACCCCGGGAGCGTGCCAAGTAAGTGGAGGGGGGGTTCCCCAAACTCCCGAGGGCGGCGGTAAGAACCCTCACACACACACACCTCAGTTGAAACTGGAGTCGTGCGCGGCGCCTTTTGCGCAAGGAGTCTGCCCACTGTGTCTCTGCATGAGTCACTGACCAGGCCCAGAGCCCCATTAGCGGCTCTAGATGCACAGTGGACAACCCACTTGTAAGGGCAGGTAGTTTTTGCTGCCTCTCTGTAACTGGGAGAGTGTTTGGTCCGGATCAGAAGCACGGCGAAATTGCCTGCCTTCCAGCAGAAGCCGGCGGGATGGAGACAGGACCGGCACAGTGACTAAGAGGCAAGCAGGCAGCCTCGTTGGGTCAAAAATGCAGGACCGTGGGAGACTTCTTAATAATTTTCTCACAATGCATAGTCTAATACTTCTCAAAAGTCTGTGTGTTTGTGGAGAGGGGGTCCCCTAAGACTGGCAGGCTATCCCTAGAAGAAAACCGTGTAAACAGCAGCGTGTTCATTGCAGGCCTCTCTGTGTGTAAGGCAGGACAGCTAAATAAAAGACCCCAAAGTGCCCAATTTCCCTGGCCCCCGCCCTGATTCACACACGAGTGTTCTCGCTCAGTGGCCCACATGTGTGAATGAGAAGATCAGGCATCACAGAGAACCTGCAAAATAACCTCACCCAGGGCTATTTTTGGGCAGGAACGCACAGGAACGGAGTTCCGGCTGGCTCCTGAGTTGGCCACGCCCAGCAGGAACTCATTAGCATAACAGGCCACACCCAACAGCAGGAAGTCATTAGGATTGGCTCCATTAGGGGTGTGTGGCCTAACATGCAAAGGAGTTCCTGCTACAAAAAAAGGCCCTGGGTTTTGACAACAAACAAGGTGAACAGAATAACAAGCAAAAGGTGGGTGTGGCTGGACGAGCACACTTCTGGTAACATGGGGGTGTGGCCTATAATGCCAATGAGCTGTTCTGTCAGGGGTGTGGCCCAATAGGCTAATGAGTTCCTGGTGTTGGGTGTGGCCTATTATGCTAATGAGTTCCTGCTGGGCTTATCTACAAAAAGAGCTTGACCTCACCGCTTAAACATCCCAGTGCGTTTGTTTAAAAACAGAGTTGTTCACACGCCAGACTGTGAGACGGCAGCTTCTGTAGTTATGTTTATTGGTTTTCATACATACATACTCACTAGTTCATTTATATACATACATCTTAGAGTCATCTATCCATTTTCTAACCGTTTATACATCCCCGACCATCGTTTTGCAAAAATTTCTTCATTTTCCCCCCTGTAACATTAAACTCAATTTATCCATTTCAGCTACTCCCATCAGTTTCTCTGTTATTTCATCTTGTTTGGGGATATTATCTTGCTTCCAGTATTTCGCCCATTGTATCCTAGCTGTAGATATTATATATAACAAGGGGCGGGACCCGCGATACTCGCGGGGGGAGGGAGGGACCTCCACAGAGGAGGAAGCAGGAGGAGGAGGTAAGTTCCCCCCATCCCGCTGGTTCCTACCTGTCTCCTCCACTCCCCCCCGCTCGATCTCCCCTCCTCCCTTCCCCCCCCAGCTCGAAGTGAGGCCCCTCGTGCCTTGCTGCTCTCTCCCCCCCCTCCCCAAGCGGCGGCGGCGAGGGAGGTCACTTTTGGGGGGATTTAAGTATCCCCCCCAATATTTTTTTCAGGTTTTTAGATTTTTGTGCACACCTGGGGACTGCCCCAAGTGTGCACAAAAATCTCCCTCCCCCCCAGGTGCCCCTGATGCGCGGATTTAGGTATCCGCACGCAGGGGGCACCTTTCGCTATTAGATATATAGATATTAAGTATTTTTCATTATAGTTAAGGTGTTCTGGAAGTATGTTAAGTAAAAATATTTCTGGCATTAAATCAAGTTTCACTTTAACCACTTCCTGTATTATTTTCTGAATAGGTATCCCAATTTTTTTGTATTTTTGTACATCGCCACCACATATGATAAAATGTTCCAACAACTTGTTTTGCATTTCCAACAAATGCTGGAGCAAGACAGCAGCTCCTGTAGATTGAGAACCACACAATCTCCATGAGAAGTGTAATAAAAAGCCCGGTAGCACCTTTAAGACTAACAAACAGCGTAAGCTTTTGAGAAACACAGCTCTCTTCGTCAGAGACATCTGACGAAGAGAGCTGTGTTTCTCGAAAGCTTGCACCACAATAAAGTTTGTTAGTCTTAAAGGCGCTACCGGGCTTTTTACTATTTTGCAGCAACAGGCTAACATGGCTTAAACTCCTCTGGATCTATGACCACGAGAAGTGCGTCTGTGTCTGGGCCTGGGAGTGGAGACGACTCTCCCGCCAACGCTGGCTGCCCCCTTGTTCAGCCATGCTCGGTCGCGGGTGGCGCGTTTGTCGTCATTTTCTCGGGGAGGGTCGTGTGTCCGCCGGCTGAGCCCCTGAAGCTCTCTCTTCTCCGCCAGGTTCAAGAGGAAATACCGCGTGAAATACGTCGAAAAGCGGGCCTTCCGGGCGATCACGTAAGTGGGGTTCTCGGTTCACCCCATGGGGGTGAAATGTGGGTGGAGAATCGTGGAGCTATCTGTGTCATCCCCCCCCCCCGATAGATGGCTTCTCTGATCCTGTTCTGGGCATAGCCAGCCCCAGTGCTGTGGACCCAAGGGCTCATGTTGATAGGCATAGAAACAGAGAGCTGGGAGGGGGGCACCCCAAGGGTCATCTAGTCCAGCCCCCTGCACAATGCAGGAAATTCACCGCTACCTCCCCCCATGACCCCCTGCTCTGTGCCCAGGGACCTGGCGACTTACGTGACATCAGTTCTGTCACCGGCTGTCTCGCTTTTCCCATCCCCCTCTGTCCTCAGAGCTTATGTGGTTTTTAAAAAGAAAGGGTATACTTGGGTCTGATGTCAGAGGTGTGTATGCAGACGGGTGGTGTCAGAAGCCTAGATTTGCACCCGGGGCAAAGGGAAGGGATGGAGTGGGCTGCCTTTCAGCTACAAGTGGCGGTCGGGGGCAAGGCTCCCTCCAAGCAGTGCAGTCCTGTGTGCAAAAGTTCTCCTTTGTGAGCTGCTGGCATTAAAGTTGCGAGGGAGCGATTTGGCTGCTGCACAGATTAGTTTGACCTGGAGCCATCTCCTCCCTGAGCTCCAGACAAAAATGTGTGAGCTGGAGGCTAAAAAACTGTGAGCTGACTCACGCTAACTCAGCTTAGAGGGAACACTGGGGGTGGGGTTGTTCTGCTGGCTAATGCTCCCCAAGTGATAAAGCAAATTCTTGCCTGTAGAAGAAACTAGCCCATCAGAGGCAGGTTGTAGCCAGTGTTCCCTCTAAGCTGAGTTAGTGTGAGCTACCTCACAGCTTTTTAGCCTCCGGCTCACACATTTTTGCCTTAGCTCAGGAAGGATGGCTCCAGAGCACACTAATTAATGCAGGAGCCAAATCGCTCGCTCACAACTTTAATGCAAGTAGCTCACAAAGTAGAATTTTTGCTCATAAGACTCCACGGCTTAGAGGGAGCATTGGTTGTAGCCCAGCCCGTTTTGTTGGGGCATTTTTCATACAGGAAGCATTTAGAAGTGGTATCTCCCCCCCCCCTTTTAAGTAGCACCATCATTCTGCAACAGGGGTCCTCAATAAGGTTCCCTCTAAGCTGTGGAGTCCTGTGAGCAAAAATTCTACTTTGTGAGCTACTTGCATTAAAGTTGTGAGCGAGCGATTTGGCTCCTGCATTAATTAGTGTGCTCTGGAGCCCTCCTTCCTGAGCTAAGGCAAAAATGTGTGAGCCGGAGGCTAAAAAGCTGTGAGGTAGCTCACACTAACTCAGCTTAGAGGGAACACTGGCTCAACCTTTTTGAGCCTGCAGGCATCTTGGAATGTGTGGTGGATATAGCCTCACAATGGCTGCCGCAGAAGGCAGAGCCAGCCACACAATGGCTGCCACAGCTTGCCTTCAGGTCCCTCAGTGAAGATCCTTGTGCTGTGACGGCAGCTGCCGCTGAAGCAACGTCTTTGATAACGGCCAATCAGAGGCCTGGCTGGGCAAAAGCCCCACCAGGCTCCTCCCACTTTCTAAAATCACCCGGCGGGCACCGAGTTGGGGACCCTTGTCTGACCGCCTCATTACCCTGCTTGTGTCAGTCCTGCCTGAAACTTGGGTCAGGATCCCTCTGAGAGCAAAGGTGACAGTCCCCTCCCTCCCTATCTCGAAGGCAGAGAAAGAACGGCTCACAAGGAGGGGACGGCCAGCTTGTGACGAGAAAGAAAAACGCTTCCCAGTTTGGTGTCGTGGTTAGGAGCGCGGACTCTAATCCGGGAGAACCGGGTTTGATTCCCCCACTCCTCCACGTGCAGCTGCTGGTGTGACCTTGGGTCAGTCACGAGTTCTCTCAGAGCTGTTCTCTCAAGGGCAATCCTCGAGAGAGCTCTCTCAGCCCCACCTACCTCACTGGGTGTCTGTTGCGGTGGAGGGGGAGGGAAAGGAGTTTGTAAGCCACTCTGAGACTCCTTCAGGTAGTGAAGGGCGGAGTGTAAATCCAATCTCTTCTCCCCTCCACACGCGGCTGCTGGTTTGACCTTGGGTCAATCATAAGTTCTCTCAGAGCTGTTCTCTCAGGAGCAATCCTCAAGAGAGCTCCCTCAGCCCCGCCTGCCTCACTCAGGTGTCTGTTGTGGGGAAGGGAAAGGAGTTTGTAAGCTGCTCTGAGAATCCTTCGGGTAGTGGAGGGTAAAAAGTAAAGGTAAAGGTGTCCCTTGCTCGAAAGCCAGTCGAGTCCGACTCTAGGGTTGCGGTGCTCCTCTCCGTTTCAAAGCCGAAGAGCCAGCACTGTCCGAAGACGTTTCCGTGGTCATGTGGCCGGCATGACTAAACACCAAGGCGCACGTAACGCTGTTCCCTTCCCACCGAAGTGGTACCTATTTGTCTACTTGCAGTTTCTTGCTTTCGAACGGCTAGGTTGGCAGGAGTTGGAACTAGAGACGGGAGCTCACTCCGTCATGCGGCACACTTGGGTCTCGAACTGCTGAATTACCGACCTTCCACAGCCTGCAGTTCAGTGTCTTAACCACTTGAGGCACCGCAGCTCCTGGAGGATAGTGGGGTATAAACCCAATCTCTTCTTCCCGCACTCGATAGTCCCGGGCTACTGAGCTTTAGGGTGGCTGACGGCCGCCCCAGAACTTCTTTGGGAGCTGAATTAGAACTCAGGCTCCTGGCAGCTGCGAGCCTCCCTGCCAGGCCGGGCCGGGACAGACGTGGCCCACGGTCTCTTGCTGGTACTCTACTTCCTGGGCCACGTCTGCTCTCCCCTCCCCCAAGGAACAGCTCACAGGTGCGGAGCTCATCGTCGAGATGGCCCTCTTGCAGCCATTCAGAGTTCCTTTCGGTCTGGACCGGCTCACCCACGTTGACCACTGTTTTCTCTCTCCCCACCCCCCACCCCCCCATCTTGCAGGTTATAGAGGACGGATCACACCACGACATTCCGGGGACACCTCTACCGCTTTTCTGTTTCATTAAAAAAACAAAACAACCCATAAGCCTTCCTTCCTTCCATGCAGTCTCCATCAGTGTTTCCTCTAAGCTGAGTTGGTGTGAGCTAGCTCACAGTTTTTTAGCCTCCAGCTCACAGATTTTCGCTCTAGCTCAGGAAGGAGGGCCTCAAAGCAAACTAATTTATGCAGCAACCAAGCAGCTCACTCACAACTTTAATGCCCGTAGCCAGTGTTCCCTCTAAGCTGAATCAGTGTGAGCTAGCTCACAGTTTTTTAGCCTCCGGCTCACACATTTCTGTCTTAGCTCAGGAAGGAGGGATCCAGAGAAGA
>NW_015174340.1:9836-17172 GCF_001447785.1 Gekko japonicus
CTTCCTTCCTTCCTTCCTTCCTTCCTTCCTTCCTTCCTTCCTTCCTTCCTTCCTTCCATGCAGTCTCCATATACCATAACCATCCATCCGTCATTCATGGGCAGAAAAGAACCTGCTGCCCTTGAAGCCCAGCCTTCTTAAAGCACACACGCAAAACACGTTTGGTGCTCAGCAGTCTTTATTAAGAAATCAGCACACGCCACGGACCCACGCTCCCTCTAAGCCGTGGAGTCTTGCGAGCAAAAATTCTACTTTGTGGGCTACTGGCATTAAAGTTGTGAGCGAGCGCTTTGGCGGCTGCATCAATCGATTTGTTCTGGAGCCCTCCTTCCTGAGCGAAGGTAAAAATGGGTGAGCCATTGGCTAAAAAACTGTGAGCTGGCTCACGCTGACTCAGCTTAGAGGGAACGCCGGCCATGGTTCACTTGGCGTCGCTTATTATGCTTCCGCCAGATTCAGTTGGGCGGCCGTGTTGGGCCTGAAGCGGCAGAACAAAGTTCGAGTCCAGTGCCACCTTGGAGACCAACAAAGTTTTATTCTGGGTACAAGCTTTTGTGTGAATGCACACTTCTAGTGCGCATGCACACACAAAGCTTACGTCCAGAATAAAATCTTTGTTGGCCTTAAAGGTGCCGCTGGACTCAAACTGTTTTACTTCTGCCCAGTGCTTTTTTTGTAGAAAAACCCAGCAGGAACTCATTAGCATAACAGACCATACCCAACAGCAGAAACTCATTAGCATATTAGGCCACACCCTGATAGCACGGCTCATTAGCATATTAGGCCACACCCCATGTTACCAGAAGTGTGGTCATTCAGCCTTTTGCTTCTTATTCTGTTTACCTTGTTTGTTGTCAAAACCCAGGGCCTTTTTTGGAGCAGGAACGCCTTTGCATGTTAGGCCACACACCCCTAATGTAGCCAATCCTAATGAGTTCCTGCTGTTGGGTGTGGCCTATTATGCTAATGAGTTCCTGCTGGGCGTGGCCGACTCGGGAGCCAGCCGGAACTCCATTCCTGTGCGTTCCTCCTCCAAAATAGCCCTGGTTCTGCCAGTCGTGCCAAAACTGAACTGTGTTGGGAGAGAAGTCACGCCTCCCTCCCGCAAAGCCTGCATCACCACCTCCACCCGGATTTCTGAGACGTCACGATGTGCTGCATGGAACACTGGCTGCTTCCCAATTGCTCGCTAAGGCCTGGTAGGGAAACAGAACCTGTTTCAGAAGCATAGTACTTCTCAATGCCGGAGATGTGGCCTTTCTCCACCCACGCACCCCAGTTGCATTTGTATCGCACCTTTCCCCAAGTATGGCGCTCGCGCCTCCGCTTGCATTGGTATTCCAGCGAGCTCCACGCAACTAGTGAAACTGAAATTCCACCGTACCATTAGACGCCGTGGAGAAAACCTGCAGTGTTCTGATGAAAGGAGCTTTTGACTCTCGCACGGGCATGCCTCCAAAATCTTGTTGGGTGTCTTAAGGTGCTCCTAAACTCGGATGTACCTGTGAACTTTGTCCCCTTCGCTGTGTTGCTGGTAGTTTAATGCTCTCGGGTGACTTTGTTTTCTCTGGTGAGCACCCTAGGAGTCCTCTCATTGGCCACTGCTGGAGTAGGCGGACCCTTGGTCTGACCCAGCAGATGGGGGTTCTCCAGGAGTACTGCTGGATCAGGCCATCGGTCCATCTAGTCCAGCATCCTGTTGCACCCAGTTCCTCTGAAGGGCCAACGACGGCATACAGGCTGAGGCCTTCCCCAGATTAACGAAAGAAGAGCCCTGCTGGATCAGACCAGGGGTCCATCTAGTCCAGCATCCTGTCTCACAGTGGTCCAGCAACAGGGCATACAGGCCGAGGCCTTCCCCAGATAATGAAAGAAGAGCCCTGCTGGATCAGACCTGTGGTCCATCTAGTCCAGCATCCTGTCTCACACAGTGGCCAACCAGTTCCTCTGGAGGGCCAACAGCAGGGCAGAGAGGCCGTGGCCTCCCCCTGATAAGAGCATCAGAAGAGCCCTGCTGGATCAGACCAGTGGTCCATCCAGTCCAGCATCCTGTCTCTCACAGTGGCCTCAACCAGTCCCTCTGGAGGTCCAGCAACAGGGCAGAGAGGCTGAACCCTTCCCCTGATAAGAACATCAGAAGAGCCCTGACAGATCAGACCAAATAGGCCATCTAGTCCAGCATCCTGTCTCATATAGTGGCCAACCAGTTCTTCTGGAGGGCCAACAAACAGGGCACAAGGTCCAATGCCTTCCCCCGGATATTGCCTCCTGGCACTAATCTTCAGAAATTTACTGCTTCCGAACGTGGAGAGTCTCACCCTGAATAGTAGCCGCCGATAGACCCTCTCCTCCGTGAATCGGTCCAATCCCCTTTTAAAGCCGTCCGTGCCTGTGGCCGTCGCCACATCCTCAGGCAGTGAATCCCGCATTTGAATCATTCTTGTAAAAAAAAGTATTTCCATCTGTCCGTCCTGGATCAAGTCATCAGCCTCACTGGACACCTTGCTCTAAACGTTGACACACCCATTTTTGTACCTGCCCATTGCCTGAAGGACCTGGAGACCCGTGTTTTTCTTTGCAGAGGGATTCAAGAGCCTTCTTGCCAGGTGCGGAGTTCTCCCCGGGCCCTCCCGGCCATCGCTCCAGGCAGCCTCACCTAGTGATGGCGGAAGGAAGGGCCGGGACAGTTTATCCCGACGTTAAGCCTAAATCCGCCGCCACCGCTTCTGGCCCCGCCGCCGGGTCTTGCCTCTTCCTTCCCGCCAGATCCTCCTGAATATTAAAACCGTCAGCCCGAGCCGGAGGAAAGAAGATTAAAACACCCCCTCTTTCTGCGAGGATTTGCCCTTCCGGACCCTCGATCGTCTTCGCAGCGCCGGCTTCTCCCATCTTTCTCAACTCTTCACCCGCTCCCTCTTTGGGGCGCTCCGATCTTGAGCGTTCCCCCCATCACCGCTTCCCGGCCTGCTGCGAAAGGGTGCCGGCTGCTGGAACAGCCGCGTGGGAGTCAAAATCTCCGCTAATTCAGGCTCCTGCGTGTGTCTCTCTCGCCAGGCCTCTTCAGCACACACCCGTGGTCCGTGTTTCAAAAAAAAAAAAAATGTGGGTCGCCTGTGGGGCACGCAGAAGGCGAGGAGTTCGCCTGGCGCGTTCCCAACTCTGTCGGAGACGGCTCTGGGTACGTTTTGGCGGCATCTACCAGCTGCCACCTTGGCGCTGCCTGCTTTATCATTTCGGCGGGCAAGGAAACGCCGCTGAGATTTCGTCCGCCCGGCTGAGCAACATCTGTCTCCTGTCTCCAGGGGCCTCGCTCCCCCCCCCGACCGTATCCTAACCCGCGGGAGGGGGTGCAAAGAGCCCAGTTGCGGCCCGCCTCCCACCTGTGATTCAGTTTGACGTGATTCAAAATGGGGCCGCGGCGCACAGCCCGTCAGTTGCCGCCTGAGAGCGATCGCCGCACTCCCACCGTTCCTGGTGGCCACAGTGTGCCAAGGTTCTCTGCTGCACAGATTAATCCCATAAAGCCATGCGACAGAGGTGCATTCCCAGCCCCATAGCCAGACATTTTGCCGGGGGGGGGCATGAGGATTTTTTGTGGGGCGTGCCTCACATTTGAGGGGGCGGAGCCCTGAAATGCCCCGCTGTGGCTATGAGCCTGTGCATTCCCCCTTGCGGAAGGCGCTGGGTGGAAGGAGTTGGCACACCGGGGCTCATCAGAGACACAGCAGGCAGCCTCCTCCGCAAAGGCTTTCGGCCTACACTTCCCACAGCGTGCAGTTTAGGGATTGCTGTCCTGTCAGCAGGGGTCATTTCGTAGAAAAAGAGGTTCAGGAGCTCATTAGCGTAATGTATTAGCATAACTCATTTGCATATGCCACACCCCCTGACATCACCGGAAGTGTGTCAGAAGGCAATGCCCACTGCTCAGGCTCCACTGGACTGTTTTGGATTGCTAGCTATTGGTGTGTGTGTGTGTGGGGGTGTGCAGATCTGTCCTCACAGAGGAGGGAGAGCTTGTACCTGAAGACGGGGGGGGGGGGGCGCTGGGACTCACTGGCCTCGTTTGGACCTGGGGGGGGGGAGCTCTGCAACTTACCTGGCTGCTGCTTGATCTGACCGAGGGCTGCAGGGGGCGGGGCTTGTTGCATGTGCCCGCCCCCTGGGCTCTTTACTGCTGGAGCTCTGGCTCCTGTGCGCTTCTGCAGGAAATGGCCCCTGGCTGTCAGTCAGAACGGAGTTCATGCTGGTCTCTGTTTAGTGGGGAGGTGCTAGACATCTCCTGGGCTCCATCCTGTATTCTACAGTCTAGGTTTGGGTGGCGGGGGGGGACACGCTGGATCTGATTACATGACCGAACCAGTATATTCTATGTATTTATTTAATTCATGTATGCCCCATTTTCTCCCAGTGGGAACCCAAGAATGAGAGCCAGTTTGGATTTAGTGGTTAAGAGCGTGGACTCTAGTCTGGGAGAACCGGGTTTGGTTCCCCACTCCTCCACTTGCACCTGCTGGATGACCTTGGGCAAGCCATAGTTCTGATAACAGCCATCCTTGAAAAAGCAGTTTCTGTCAGAGCTCTCTCGGCCCCAGCTACCTCATACGGTGTCTGTTGTGGGGAGGGGAAGGGAAAGGAGTTTGTGAGCCGCTCTGAGACACCTTTGGGTAGTGAAGGGCGGGGTATAAATCCAATCTCTTCTTCTTCAACCTCACAGGGTGTCTGTTGTGGGGCGGGGAAGGGAAAGGAGTTTGTCAGCCACTCTGAGACACCTTTGGGTAGTTAAGGGCGGGGTATAAATCCAATCTCGTCTTCTTTTACCTCACAGGGTGCCTGTTGTGGGGAGGGGAAGGGAAAGGAGTTTGTCAGCCACTCTGAGACACCTTTGGGTAGTGAAGGGCGGGGTATAAATCCAATCTCTTCTTCTTCTTCTACCTCACAGGGTGTCTGTTGTGGGGAGGGGAAGGGAAAGGAGTTTGTGAGCCGCTCTGAGACTCCCTTGGGTAGTGAAGGGCGGGGGTATAAATCCAATCTCTTCTTTTCTTCTTACATCATTCTCCCCTGTTTTATCCTCACAACAACCTGGTGATGTTTTATCCTCACAACAACCTGTTCCATGGCACAGGTGGGCCACTGAGGGCTACTAAAATGATTAAGGGGATGGAATATTTTCCTTGCAAAGGAAGCTTAAAGAGGTTCGGGCTCTTTAGCGTGGAGAAATGATGGTTGAGGGGGGACATGATCGAGGTTGACAAAATTATGCCCGGGATGGAGAAGGCAGAGAAAGAAGGACTGTTCTTCCTTTCTCACAATGTAAGAACTCGCAGGCATGCCATGAAATTGAGGAGCAGGAGGCCGAGAACAGATCAGAGGAAATCCTTCATCCAAGTAATGAGCACATGGAATTCACTGCCGCCGGCGGCTACAGCATAGCTTCAAGAGAGGACTGGAGAAACAGATGGAGCAGGGGTCCGTCTGTGCCTATTAGCCACAAGGTATTAAGGAAACACTCTGGGGTAGGGATGCTTTGTATTCTGGGTGCTTGGGGGGGCAAGAGTGGGGGGGCTTCTGGAGTTCTGGCCCCGCTGGTGGACCTCCCGATGCCGCCTCATCTTTGGCCACCGTGTGACGCAGAGTGTTGGACTGGATGGGCCACTGGCCTGGTCCAACATGGCTTCTCTTCTGTTCTTATGTCTCAGGCAGTGATGCTCTGTATTCTTGGTGCTTGGGGGGGCCACAGTGGGAGGGCTTCTGGAGTTCTGGCCCCACTGGTGGACCTCCTGATGGCACCTGGTATTTCTGGCCACTGTGTGACACAGAGTGCTGGACTGAATGGGCCATTGGCCTGATCCAACATGGCTTCTCTTATGTTCTTATGTCTGGGGCAGCTGATGCTCTGTCTCCTTGGTTCCTAGGGGGTCACAGTGGGAGGGCTTCTGGAGTTCTGGCCCCACTGGTGGACCTCCTGATGGCACCTGGGTTTGGGCCACTGTGTGACACTGAGTGCTGGACTGAATGGGCCATTGGCCTGATCCAACATGGCTTCTCTTATGTTCTTATGTCTGGGGCAGCTGATGCTCTGTCTCCTTGGTTCCTAGGGGGTCACAGTGGGAGGGCTTCTGGAGTTCTGGCCCCACTGGTGGACCTCCTGATGGCCCCTGGGTTTGGGCCACTGCGTGACACAGAGTGCTGGACTGGATGGGCCATTGGCCTGATCCAACATGGCTTCTCTTATGTTCTTCTATGGGGATCTGAACGTGGTTCTCCCAGGTAATAATCTGGTACTCTGTAACTGCAGCACACCGGCTCTGTAGTACTCCCTTGAGAACTGCCCCTCCTTGCGACCACCGTGGGCCTGTATACTCAAGACGTCATCGCATCTCTCTCTCAAAGGCCATCCGCTTATAAAGCCCCTGCTTCGAAGAGCATACCTATAACATGTAGACGCGGGGGGGGGGGGAAATCCCAAATTTTCTCTTGCCGCTCTCCTCGCTTTGTCCTCGGAGCAGAGTTTAATTGCATCCCCGGCGTCTGCTTTATTAACGCATTTCAGCGGCACCGTGCCTCTGAACGTGCGCAGAGTGCATTCCCCTTGCCCACATAAACCCAGCAATGAGCCGGACGCAGCTTTGGCCCGAAGTTTCTTAGCAGGAATCAAGCCCTGGGTGAGAGGAATGTAGGGAAAAAAAGGGCGCCGGACGGCAGGATTTCTGTGTTCCCCCCACCACCACCTGTCGATGTTGAGTCTGGTGAATGATGCCATCTGGTGTGAAGCCGAGGCGAGAGGATGAGGCAGGTGTTTGGGAAGGGGGGAGTGGGGTAGGCTTGAGACGCTGAGACCCTGCTGGATCTCTCCACCCCCCCCAAAAAAAAAAATTCCAGGCTGGGTTTTGTCAGCTTTCCCCCTTCCTTGCTCTCTGGGGAGTGCAGGCTGCTAGCTCCGGCCTCAGCCGCACAGTTACAGCCGACATGCATAATTCACACCGGATAATGTCGGCTCCGTTGGTGTGTTTGTGTGTGTGCGCGTTGGAGCTTCTCCCCCCCCCCCAGTTGTAAAAATAGCATCAAGATCTAAGAATAGCACCGACGCAGCTCCCCTGCCTCAGGATCGGGTCTTTGGCTGGCGGACGCCGCCTTCTCGAACTCGATTCCCCGTTTCTGTAGGAGGAGGGTTGGGGGGCAGCGTTCAGTCCTGGGGGGGCAATGGTGGGGGGGCTCCTAGTGTCCTGGCCCCACTGCTGGGCCTCCTGATGGCCCCTGGTACTTTTGGCCACTGTGTGGCAGAGTGATGCTCTGTATTCTTGGTGCTTGGGGGGGGGGGGGGGGGGCCTTCGGGTGT
>NW_015174340.1:17294-28652 GCF_001447785.1 Gekko japonicus
GGGGGGGCTGCACCGTGCGTGTCTTGGGGACTGGGCCGTGCCCCTTCACACTGCCGCTTCAGTGATACGGTGTGATCGAGCGCTGTACAAAAACTGAACTCTACACCTAGGAAAGCTAGCATCTCAGGGAAGAACTGAGGCAAGGACCTCTGTTCTCTCTAAGCTGAGTTAATGTGAGCCAACTCAGTTTTTTTAGCCTCCGGCTCACACGTTTTTATCTTCGCTCATGAAGGAGGGCTCCAGAGCGAACTAATTCATGCAGTGGCCAAACCGTTCGCTCACGACTTTAATCCCTGTAGCTCACAAAGTAGAACTTTTGCTCACAACACTCTACAGCTTAGAAGGGCCACTGGCTCCCTGATGCACTGGCTTTCTGCATGCGGGGCGTGGGTGGACACTTTCACCCCCTTTTACACTGTGATGATGGACTGATCCAGACGTACCAGTCAGGGAGAGCTCCAGCTAGAGCCAGGTAACTTTAAACAGGGTCGAGACCCCCGCTGTTTGGTGTCGTGGTTAAATGCCAGTGTAGGCAGTCTGGTGTCGTGGTTAAGTGCGCGGACTCTAATCTGGGAGAACCAGGTTTGATTCCCCAGTCCTCCACTTGCAGCTGCTGGATGACCTTGGGCAAGCCATAACTCTGGCACAGTTCTTGAAAAAGAGCAGTTTCTGTCAAAGTTCAGTCTCACCTACCTCACAGGGTGTCTGTTTTGGGGAGAGGAAGGGAAAGGAGTTTGTAAGCCACTCTGAGACACCTTTGGGTAGTGAAGGGCGGGGTAGAAATCCAATCTTTCGTGTAGTGGTTAAGTGTGTGGACTCTATCAATTGATATTTAAAGTTCAGGAAGTAGTTGAAATAGACAAACTAACCACAGTCTTAGAGAATAAAGATATGGATATATTTTATAGTAGGTGGGAAATGTTTTATAAGTGGATAAAAGATAATAATGTATGATTTATTTGACTCCGATAGTTGAATGTTTGAATTACCATGAATGCATGATGTAATGCATAAGAAAACTGTAATAAATAAAGATTATGAAAGTGTGTGGACTCTAATCTGGGAGAACCGGGTTTGATTCCCCCACTCCTCCACTTGCACCTGCTGATGTGACCTTGGGTCAGTCACAAGCTCTGGCACAGCTGTCCTTGAAAAAAAGCAGTTTCTGTCAGAGTTCTCTCAGCCCCACCCACCTCAAAAGGGTGTCAGTTGTGGGGAGGGGAAGGGAAAGGAGTTTGTAAGCCGCTCTGAGACTCCTTTTGGGTAGTGAAGGGCCATGGGGTATAAATCCAATCTCTTCTCTTCTTCCCTGGCGCTTGGGCTGGGGGGGGGGGGTTGTCTGGACTAATCCTGCGGCCACTCTCTCCCCTTTGCAAAGGAGTGCACGTGAATCAGTAACCCAAACTCAGCAGCACTGGGAAACAGGTATTGAATTGTGCCAAGCCAGCGCCTGGGCTTAGATCTGGTCCTTTTGTGTAATTCTTCTGATCAAAAGGGCCAGCGTACTTCCAAGCCAGCATCCTCCCCCCCCACAGAACTGAAGAACTCCCAGCCTCCAGGCGGGACCTGGGGAATCCCCCCTCCCCGAAGTACAGCTCATCTCCAGACTGTAGAGATCAGTTCCCCTACAGGAAAGGGACGCTTTGGAGGGTAGACTCTGTGGCACCGCACCCCACTGAGGTCCCCGTCCTCCCCAGGCTCCACCCCCGAATCTCCCAAACGGGTTATGGCAACCCTAACGCCCCAATCCCCCACTGGTGGCCTCTTCCACTCCACCTCTCTTTGCAAGAAGTCGCAAGCCTCCGGGGGTCTCCTGCTTGTACGTGATTTCTGGTGTTGAATCTTCACTGGCCAACATCTCCGTGAAGGAACTGGTCTCACAAGCCCCAGATGAAGCCCGCCCTGCTTCTCAGCCCTAGGCCTTGCGAGACCTTCTCTAAGCTCCCGGGACCGAAGAGGGAACTGGGCTGGTAAGACCGTTCCTTTGCAATCCCGAACAAGCATCTGAAGCTTGCTTGCTTGGAGCCCCCCCCCAGGCCCCCTCATCGTAGTGGTGTGGTGACCGCCGTCTCGCTTCCTCAAGGTTAAGATCCACAGTCTGTACATGCTCAGAGACACTCTCCCTGTGCTCTTCAGGGGCTGAATACTGGCACTGGGAATACTTTAATGGACATGAACCCTGACCCCAAAGACTTGACTTTCCTTCTCCTGTGCTCACAGCTGCCCTAAAACTACTGCAGCAGCCAGAAAATCTTTCAAACTCAAGGCTCTGTAAAAGGCGGCCTTGCTGCAAGCAAGCTTGTCAAACCACAGGGCTGGAGGGTTGAGAGCTGGTTTGGTGTAGTGGTTAAGGGCACAGACTCTTAATCTGGGAGAACTGGGTTTGATTCCCCACTCCTCCACATGCAGCTGCTGGTGTGACTTTGGGTTAGTCACAAGTTCTCTCAGAGCTGTTCGATCACGGGCAGTCCTCGAAAGACCTCTCTCAGCCCCACCTAACTCACAGGTTGGTTGTTGTGGAGAGGGGAAGGGGAAGGAGCCTGTAAGCGGCTCTGAAGTAGTGAAGGGAGGGGTATAAATCCAATCTCTTATCTTCTTGAGAAGATCCCGTCTCTGCAGTTCTCGAAAGACCCCGCTTTTAGGTTCCTCCCTCCAAATTGCCAGATTAGCAGAACCCGCAAGCAGGGTTCCCGCTAAGCTGCACTAGTGTGAGCCGGCTCACAGTTTTTTAGCCTCCGGCTCACACTTTTTTTCCCCTTAGCTCAGGAAGGGACGGCTCCGGAGCCAACTAATTTACGCAGTCGCCAAACTGCTCGCTCACAGCTTTCATGCCAGTCGCTCGCAACGCAGGATTTTTGCTCACAAGACTCCGCAGCTTAGAAGGAGTGTTGCCCGCGAGCCTCGGAGAAGGCGGCCGGCTTTCTCGCTCTGCCCTGGTGCCCAAATGCGCGGAAGTTAACCAGCCGCTCTAACACACAGCTGCCCTCCCCCCGCCGTGAGCCTGAGCCGGTGACGCTTTTCCCCCACTGTTGAACTTCTGCACCTGAGGTGACTTTGCAGGTACAATTAAAAATATCTATATCGGCAGCTCTCGTCATGTGCACCCCTGCGCCAGTCCCGGTGGGTGAAGAGCGGAAGCAACAGCCTCGGCAGCTGTCAAGGCCCCGCGGGGCGGCAGGCCACTATTAATAGAGGCATACATATGAATCAGCTCTCACCTTTTCCCCCCAGTGCGAACGAACAGGGTAGAGGAGGGAGCAGCCACGCGGAGGGCGGCCCTCTCCTCGGGGTGCCCGTGAGCAATGCTCCCTCTGAGCTGAGTTAGTGTGAGCAAAAATCCTACTTTGTGAGCTGCTGGCATTCAAGTTGTGAGCGAGCCATTTGGCTGTGGCATCTGTTAGTGTGCTCTGGAGCCCTCCTTCCTGAGCGGAGACAAAAACGTGTGAGCCGGAGCAAACTCATGGTGCACTAGCTCACACTCACTCAGCTTAGAGGGAACACTGCCCGCCAGCCCAACTTCAGGCGCATAAGGGCAGCCAGATGCCGCAGAGACAGGCCAGGGACCCTGGGAACGGTGCCCAGGAGGGAATATTGGCAGGTGCCCCTCTCCCCCCCCCGCCCCACATCGTGCTGGGTTATGACCGGCTGCCCTGCCCCCAAAGGCCCCCCACTCTTCGTTCAAGCCTTGTCGTGTTGTGGTGGCACTGCAGGGGGTGGTGGCACTGTACCCTGGCCATGCCCGAGAGGGGTCAGCACGATTTCTGTCCTGCCCATCTTTTGGAGACAGCAGAAGGGAGGAAGGAGGAGATTGGATTTATACCCCGCCCTTCACTCGGAGTCTCAGAGCGGCTGACAAACTCCTTTCCCTTCCCCTCCCCACAACAGACACCCTGTAAGGTAAAAGAAGAAGAAAAGAGATTGGATTTATACCCCGCCCTTCACTACCCAAAGGAGTCTCAGAGCGGCTGACAAACTCCTTTCCCTTCCCCTCCCCACAACAGACACCCTGTAAGGTAAAAGAAGAAGAAAAGAGATTGGATTTATACCCCGTCCTTCACTACCCAAAGGAGTCTCAGAGCGGCTGACAAACTCCTTTCCCTTCCCCTCCCCACAACAGACACCCTGTAAGGTAAAAGAAGAAGAAAAGAGATTGGATTTATACCCCGCCCTTCACTACCCAAAGGAGTCTCAGAGCGGCTGACAAACTCCTTTCCCTTCCCCTCCCCACAACAGACACCCTGTAAGGTAAAAGAAGAAGAAAAGAGATTGGATTTATACCCTGCCCTTCACTACCCAAAGGAGTCTCAGAGCGGCTGACAAACTCCTTTCCCTTCCCCTCCCCACAACGGACACCCTGTGAGGTAAAAGAAGAAGAGAAGAGATGGGATTTATACCCCATCCTTCACTACCCAAAGGAGTCTCAGAGCGGCTTACAAACTCCTTTCCCTTCCCCTCCCCACAACAGACACCCTGTGAGGCAGGTGGGGCTGAGAGAGCTCTTTCGAGGACTGCCCTTGAGAGAACTGTGACTGACAGGAGGAGGAGATTGGATTGATACCCCGCCCTTCACTCGGAGTCTCAGAGCGGCTGACAAACTCCTTTCCCTTCCCCTCCCCACAACAGACATCCTGTGAGGCAGGTGGGGCTGAGAGAGCTCTTTCGAGAACTGCCCTTGAGAGAACAGCTCTGAGAGAACTGTGACTGACAGAACAAGAGGAAGAAGAGGAGATTAGATTGATACTCCTCCCTTCCCTCGGAGTCTTAGAGCGGCTGACAAACTCCTTTCCCTTCCCCTCCCCACAACAGACACCCTGTGAGGTAGGCGGGGCTGAGAGAGCTCTTTCGAGGACTGCCCTTGAGAGAACAGCTCTGAGAGAACTGTGACTGACAGAACAAGAGGAAGAAGAGGAGATTAGATTGATACTCCTCCCTTCCCTCGGAGTCTCAGAGCGGCTGACAATCTCCTTTCCCTTCCCCTCCACACAATGGACGCCCTGTGAGGTTGGCGGGCTCAGAGAGCTCTTTCGAGGACTGCCCTTGAGAGAACAGCTCTGAGAGAACTTGTGACTGACCCACGGTCACACCAGCAGCTGCATCATGTGGAGTGGGGGAATTGAACCCGGTTCTCCCCAATTAGAGTCCGCGCTCCTAACTACCACGCCAAGCTGGCGAGCCGTAGCAGAGCCTCACAAAGGTGAAGACGACCTTCAAGCAGCAGAGACCTCGGCCACGGACTATTTTTTAACCTCTGCCAGCACGTTTTTGGAAAACACACGTGTCCTATGCTGCTGGTTACGGTCTAAGGCGCACGGAGCAGCCAGCTGGCCGAAGCAAAGGCTTTAGCACCAGGAGGAGAGGGCCAAATACAGGCCTCTCAGTTGTCAGTCCACCGGCTGCGGCAGCAAGATCTGCCAGTGGTGTTCTGGGGCGGAGGGGACTAGCTGCTGAGCGGGGATGTCCAACGAGTTGGCACAGCTGGCCTCCCGCATCCGTCAGGCGCACCCCTCGGAAGTTTGCTTGGGGGGGGGGGGGGCGAAGTGCTGGCTCCCGGATCTGCACAAGAAGAAGAGGCCACAAATGGAAGGTCCAAACTGACCCCGAACGGCAAGTGTTTGGGTCACCTCTCGGGATGCCGGTCTCCGGGTGGGAACTGGGGACGCCCCGGAATTCCAGCCCACCTCCAGACCGCAGAGATCAGTCTCTGCTTTGGAGGGGGGGGCTCTGTGGCGTGGTGCCCCATCGGGGGTCCCTGTCCTCCCAGGGCTCTCCCGCCCCCAAATCTCCAAGACTTTCCCAACCTCGGTCTGGCAACCCTACCCAACCCCTGCTGGTGGCCGGGGGGGTGGGGTCACCTGGCAACCTCACATTGGGGGCCCGAGGCTTAGATGTCACCCAAACAGACGCTGCTGAAGCGAAAATAAAAGAGTTGGGGATGCAAAGCTTCACTGGGAGGGAGGGATTGAGCCTTCCTGGGTGCAGCAGGGGCCCCAATCCCCCCCCCTGCCTTTCTGCCGTGACCCTGCTCTTGTGGACACAGGGATGTAGGGAGGCCATCCCTCCAGGTGGGACCTGGGGATCCCCCAGAATTACAGCTCCTCTCCAGACCACAAAGATAAGAACATAAGAGACGCCAATGTTGGATCAGGCCAAAGGCCCATCCAGTCCGACACTCTGTGTCACACAGTGGCCAGAAATACCAGGTGCCATCAGGAGGTCCAGCAGTGGGGCCAGGACATTAGAAGCCCTCCCACTGTTGACCCCCCCCCAAGCACCAAGAAGACAGAGCATCACTTGCCCCAGAGCCCCTATCTATACCTTGTGGCTAATAGCCACCGATGGACCTCTGCTCCAGATGCTTATCCAATTCCCTTTTGAAGCCGTCCATGCTTGTAGCCGCCACCACTTCCTGTGGCAGTAAATTCCACGTGTTCATCACTCTTTGGGTGAAGAAGTACTTCCTTTTATCCGTTCTAACCCGACCGCTCAGCAATTTCATGGAGTGCCCCACGAGTTCGGTTCCCATGGAGGAAATGGGTGTTTTGGAGGGTAGACTCTGGGGCACTGTGCCCCACTGAGGCCCCTGTCCTCCCCAGGCTCCACCCCCAAACCCCAGGCGCTTCCCAACCCAGATCTAGCAACCCTGCCCCCCTCACCCCCTGCCGGTGACCAGGAAGGAATTGGCAACCCTAACAGAACTCCTGCTGGCCGCATCTGTCTTTTGGGGGTCAGGGCCCCCCCTTTGTTCATCTGTTTGGGACATCAAAGCGGCTTACAGTGCACCGCAGGGGGTCAAGGGGGGCGCGTGCGCGCGTGTGGGGTTTTGCAGCAGAACAGCTTAGGGTGTGGAGTGGATTAGTAAATGGAAAAAGAGGGGGGAGGAAGGGGGGTTCGGTTTACAGGGGCCAGCGGCTTCTCCCTCCCGTGCGCGCGGAGCTGCCCTTCTGGTTCTGCCAGGTTCCTTCCCCAGGCCTTTGGCGCCCAAAGATCTTGGGCCTCTGCCGTCCCTGGCTGGGCGAGCCAGATGGTGCCCGGTTAACCCCCTTCTCCGCTTTAGACCTATTAGAGAGCAGATTAAGGGATGAAAGGCCTCCACGGTTGACAGCGGAAAGGGGGGAGGCCGTGAGAGAGAGACAGGGAGCGTGCGTCGGCTGGGAGGACGGAAGAAAGGCGCCCGCAGAGGGAGAGCTCTGTTCCGAGGCGGCCTCGGGGCCTACACAATCAGGATTCCCCAGCCGGTCCCCAAAAAGACGGGATTCGGAAAGGGGAGCAGTTTGGGGATCTCCTAAATGAAACGGAAGCGAAAACCCGCCACCGGGGTGTCGGGGAAAGAGCTCTTTAAGAAGGTGTCAGCTTTCTTGCCCGGCCTGGGTCTGAGGTTGCCAATTTGGGATTGGGAAATTCCTGGAGATTACTGGGGTGGAGCTTAAGGGGGAGGGGAGGGGCTCTCAGTGGGCGAGAATCCTGCAGAGGCCACCCTCCAAAGCAGCCGTTTTCCTCCAGGAGGACTGGTCTCTGTGGTCTGGAGGTCAGCCGCAATTCGGGGAGATCTCCAGGCCCCCCCCCCCCCGCCCGGAAGCTGGCGACCCCACAATCCTGTGCCTGGAACAGAAGCTTCGGGAGAGCAGAAACCGAGAATTCGGCAGCGAAAGTCTTCGTCGAACCCCGTTCCTCCCCCTGACCCCGAATTTCCAAGCGAGGGTTCGCCAAAGCAACGAAGAAAAACGTTCCTTTTTTTTTATTGCATACCTTACTTTCTCTCTCTCTCTTTTTTTTTTTTTTTGGTTTTTTCCCCCTCATTCTGTATTTTGTAAAAATCACATTTTTGCCTGTGAAATATTTACATCGCAGCAGAGAGCCTGGCCATGCAGGAGGGGGGGCACAGAAACCTCTTCCTCTCCCCCCTCCACCACTTTCTTTAAAGCAAGCGCCCCCCCCAATCCTCTCTAAAAAGCCAACCCCTCCCCACATACCGATTCATGCGTCTGCACCACCCGGTCCGTTAAAAAGGAAGGCGTCTTAGGCACAAGTTCCCGCGAACCCCAAAGTTTTCGCTTGCACCATAGAGTGTTGAGAAGAGTTAAAAAGTACTGGAGCCAAATGAAGGGATGGCGGGGCGGGACCTCCGCCCGCCCCCCCACTCCCGCCACCTGGCTCCCCGAGGGGCTGAATTTCCCCAATCAGCCCTTAAAGCGAATGTGACACCCTTCCCCCTTACAAAGAGAGGAGGGTTTTCGAAAAGCACCCGCCGAATATTGCATCGTTAACTTGGGAGGTATTGCGGTCAGTTCAGTTCGATCTTTTCTTCTTCTTTTTTTGCGTTGGCGACTTCCGATCCGCCGAGCACCCTCCTCCTCCCACCGCCGCGGGATCGGGACCGGCTCAGACGTAGGCAGACTCACTCGACTGCGTCCGTCCGAGCGTAGGCACTTGGGCCAGGGAGGAGATGTCCTTCTTGCGCACCTCGCAGATGGATTTCCGCCTGGCCTGCACGCCCCGGATGGCCGTCTTGATCTTGCGCCAGCCCAGGTGGTTGAGTTCGGCCAGGTTGAGGAGGACGCAGATGCCGCTGACGGCAAACATGAAGACCAAGAACACCGTCTTCTCGGTGGGGCGGGAGACGTAGCACTCCACTTCTTTGACGCACGGGTAGCGGTCGCACTCGAAGATGGCGGGCACGTTGAAGCCGTAGAGGAAGTACTGGCCTGCCAGGAAACCGATCTCCAAGGCATTGCGGAAAACCACCTGGAGGAGGAAAGTAGTGTTTTATTCACAACATGTGTATCTCGCCTTTCTGCCCTTACAAGGGCCACCAAGGCGGTGAAACATTTAAAACATACATGATAAAAATCACATTTTAAAAACCATTAAGACCAAACCACCTCTCCCGAACACAGATCACTAAAACCAGGGCTATTTTTGGGCAGGAACGCACAGGAACGGAGTTCCGGCTGGCTCCTGAGTTGGCCACGCCCAGCAGGAACTCATTAGCATAACAGGCCACACCCAACAGCAGAAACTCATTAGGATTGGCTACATTAGGGGTGTGTGGCCTAACATGCAAAGGAGTTCCTGCTACCAAAAAAGGCCCTGGGTTTTGACAACAAACAAGGTAAACAGAATAAGAAGCAAAAGGTGGGTGTGGCTGGATGACCACACTTCTGGTAACATGGGGGGTGTGCCCTAATATGCCAATGAGCTGTGCTGTCATGGGTGTGGCCTAATATGCTAATGCGTTTCTGCTGTTGGGTGTGGCCTGTTATGCTAATAAGTTCCTGCTGGGCTTTTTCTACCAAAAAAGCCCTGACTAAAACAATGAAAACCAGAATTAAAATACAATACAAAACATAAAACCTTGAGAAAGATCAAGATGGGGGTAGCCGTGTTAGTCTGTCTGTAGCAGGAGAAAAGAGCAAGAGTCCAGGAGCACCTTAAAGACTAGCAAAATACGTGGCGGGGAAAGAGCTTTCGGGAGTCACTGCTCACTTCTTCAAGATGGGGAGCCCTGTTAATCTGTCTGTCTGTAGCAGGAGAAAAGAGTCAGAGTCCAGGAGCACTTTAAAGACTAACAATTGTGGCAGGGTTACTGCTCCCTTCTTCCGATACAGCTAGAATGTGAGTCCCTCTGTCCTTATATCACAAGGTTGATGGATTTCCACTCTGTACGGCTGAATGTGGTGCCTTCTATGGAGATAGATAAAGACAAGAAGTGGGGACCCGCGATACTCGCGGGGGGGGGGGGTGAGCCTTCTCCCCCCGCCCCCCCCCGCACCAACAGTGAACCCCGCGTGGCTCCTAGCTGTTGGGCCCACCAATCCTTCTCCCCCGCCCACCCACCCACCCTGGCGGCGAGGCCCGCACGGCTGCCAGGCCTGCCAATCCTTCTCCCCCGCACCGGCAGTGAGCCGTGTGGGCCTGCCGAGCCTTCTCCCACTCCCCCTGGGCACCGGCAGCAAGGCCTGTGGCTCCCAGCTGCCAGGCCCACTGAGCCTCCCCCCCCCAATAGCCAGAGCTGTGGAAGGTCGGTAGATCAGCAGTTCGAGACCTGAGTGTGCCACATGACGGGGTGAGCTCCTGTCTCTAGTTCCAGCTCCTGCCAACCTAACAGTTCGAAAGCTAGAAATTGCAAGTAGATAAATAGGTACCACTTCGGTGGGAAGGTAACAGCGTTCTGTGCGCCTTGGTGTTTAGTCATGTCGGCCACATGACCACGGAAACGTCTTCGGACAGTGCTGGCTCTTCGGCTTGGAAACAGGGATGAGCACCGCAACCCTAGAGTCGGACTTGACTGGCTTTTGAGCAAGGGAACCTTTACCTTTAATGCTGTAAGCATTGTGAATGACCACCATCTCTTGGGTTTTTAGTGGTTTTTCTTTACTTTCGCCTGTAGCTTGTAGTTACCTTTCCTTGTTTCTTTGTAGTTTATAGAAAATGCAAATTAAAAAATCCCCCATGGGGGACCAAAAAGCAAAAAAAAAAACAACAGATCAGTTATGAAATTTGAAAATGTTGAATATAAAAATACCCCAACAGAAGTAAGGACCATTGTATTTTATAGATAAATTTTCTTAAAAATTATGATGGGGAAGTTGGGGAGAAATATTTTCTGTTTCAAACACTTTGTAATAATATATAATTATCATTTGATATATATGATTGTTATATAATCCCTCTTTTCCAGTTTTGTATCCCCTCTATAACTGTTTTCTAAAATAAATGCACCCACACACACACGTGCACAAAATGTCTGCCACAGGAGGGAGAGCCAAACAGAATACTTCACACCTCCTGGAAAGAAGGAAGCCTGACGGGAGAATGGAACCACTTACTAAGGAAAGCCCAGTTGCTTCCCAGTCCTCGTTAGCCTCTAGTGGAAACCCCTTGCAGACTCTAATCTGGGAGAACCGGGTTTGATTCCCCACTCCGCCACATGATGCCGCTGCTGGTGCAACCTTGGGTCAGTCACAAGTTCTCTCAGAGCTGTTCTCTCAAGAGCAGTCCTCGAAGGAGCTCTCTCAGCCCCGCCTGCCTCACAGGGCGTCTGTCGTGGGGAGGGGAAGGGAAAGGAGATTGTCAGCCGCGCTGAGACTCCTTTGCTTAGTGAAGGGTGGGGTATAAATCCAATCTCCTCCTCCTCCATCATGCATACTGCAATCAGCTTTATTAAAGCAGAAGGGAAATGTTGGGGGGGGGGATCTGTCCCAAGGTAAGACTCCTGTGCCGTCTTCAGCCCTGGGGAGGGGGCCATTGCTCTGAATTTGGTCCCACCTAGCTCTGTTACTGCCTACTGTGAGCGGCAGTGGGTGGACTTTCCCTCATCTGTTTCCAGAGAGCCTTTCAGGGGCTCAAGTATAAGGGCTG